>NW_026698441.1:0-185399 GCF_030435755.1 Ochotona princeps
CTTGAGAGCTGCTTGGAAGCCTGATGGTGTGTGAAGTTAGTGAACCAAATGGAGTTGTTCTCCCACAAGAACCACTCGGCTGAACCTTCTTCAACATGCCCTTCACCAACATGCAGTGTTTCCTTGATTGAATTAGCTCTCACACCAATATTTGCGTCTAGAGCCTTTGCATTGAGGGCTATCTGAAAACGGCTTTGGCGCTGAAGTTGCCTGTGAATGTGGGAGTTGGTGGCATGTGAAACCCGCATGTGGAGCATTCGTTTGTGTGGGATGCTCATCAAGATTCATTGCAGTCCTAGGCACTAAAAGGGCACTAAGCATAGAGTGTGAAAATTGAGTTTCCTTGAGAGCTGCTTGGGAAGCCTGATGGTGTGTGAAGTTAGTGAGCCAAATGGAGTTGTTCTCCCACAAGAACCACTCGGCTGATCCTTCTTCAATATGCTCTTCACCAACGATGCAGTGTTTCCTTGATTGAATTAGCTCTCACACCAATATTTGCGTCTAGAGCCTTTGCATTGAGGGCTATCTGAAAACGGCTGTGGCGCTGAAGTTGCCTGTGAATGTGGAGTTGGTGGCATGTGAAACCCGCATGTGGAGCATTCGTTTGTGTGGCATGCTCACCAAGATTCATTTCAGTCGTAGGCACTCAAAGGGCACTAAGCATAGAGTGTGAAAATTGAGTTTCCTTGAGAGCTGCTTGGAAGCCTGATGGTGTGTGAAGTTAGTGAGCCAAATGGAGTTGTTCGCCCACAAGAACCACTTGGGTGATTCTTCTTCAATATGCCCTTCACCAACATGCAGTGTTTTCCTTGATTGAATTAGCTCTCACACCAATATTTGCGTCTAGAGCCTTTGCAGTGAGGGCTATCTGAAAACGGCTGTGGCGCTGAAGTTGCCTGTGACTGTGGAGTTTTTGGCATGTTAAACCCGGATGTGGAGCATTCGTTTGTGTGGGATGCTCTACCAGGTTCATTCCTAGATAATGCACTCAAAGGGCACTAAGCATAGAGTGTGAAAACTGAGTTTCCTTGAGAGCTGCTTGGAAGCCTGATGGTGTGTGACGTTAGTGAACCAAATGGAGTTGTTCTCCCACAAGAACCACTCGGCTGAACATTCTTCAATATGCCCTTCACCAACATGCAGTGTTTCCTTGATTGAATTAGCTCTCACACCAATATTTGCGTCTAGAGCCTTTGCATTGAGGGCTATCTGAAAACGGCTGTGGCGCTGAAGTTGCCTGTGAATGTGAAGTTGGTGGCATGTGAAACCCGCATGTGGAGCATTCGTTTGTGTGGGATGCTCTACGAGGTTCATTCCTAGATAATGTACTCAAAGTGCACTAAGCATAGAGTGTGAAAACTGAGTTTCCTTGAGAGCTGCTTGGAAGCCTGATGGTGTGTGAAGTTAGTGAGCCAAATGGAGTTGTTCTCCCACAAGAACCACTCGGCTGATCCTTCTTCAATATGCCCTTCACCAACATGCAGTGTTTCCTTGATTGAATTAGCTCTCACACCAATATTTGCGTCTAGAGCGTTTGCATTGAGGGCTATCTGAAAACGGCTGTGGCGCTGAAGTTGCCTGTGAATGTGGAGTTGGTGGCATGTGAAACCCGCATGTGGAGCATTCGTTTGTGTGGGATGCTCTACCAGGTTCATTCCTAGATAATGTACTCAAAGGGCACTAAGCATAGAGTGTGAAAACTGAGTTTCCTTGAGAGCTGCTTGGAAGCCTGATGGTGTGTGAAGTAGGTGAGCCAAATGGAGTTGTTCTCCCACAAGAACCACTCGGCTGATCCTTCTTCAATATGCCCTTCACCAACATGCAGTGTTTCCTTGATTGAATTAGCTCTCACACCAATATTTGCGTCTAGAGCGTTTGCATTGAGGGCTATCTGAAAACGGCTGTGGCGCTGAAGTTGCCTGTGACTGTGGAGTTGGTGGCATGTGAAACCCGCATGTGGAAAATTCGTTTGTGTGGGATGCTCTACCAGGTTCATTCCTAGATAATGCACTCAAAGGGCACTAAGCATAGAGTGTGAAAACTGAGTTTCCTTGAGAGCTGCTTGGAAGCCTGATGGTGTGTGAAGTTAGTAAGCCAAATGGAGTTGTTCTCCCACAAGAACCACTCGGCTGATCCTTCTTCAATATGCCCTTCACCAACATGCAGTGTTTCCTTGATTGAATTAGCTCTCACACAATATTTGCGTCTAGAGCCTTTGCATTGAGGGCTATCTGAAAACGGCTGTGGCGCTGAAGTTGCCTGTGAATGGTGGAGTTGGTGGCATGTGAAACCGCATGTGGAGCATTCGTTTGTGTGGGATGCTCTACCAGGTTCATTCCTAGATAATGCACTAAAAGGGCACTAAGCATAGAGTGTGAAAACTGAGTTTCCTTGAGAGCTGCTTGGAAGCCTGATGGTGTGTGAAGTTAGTGAGCCAAATGGAGTTGTTCTCCCACAAGAACCACTCGGCTGATCCTTCTTCAATATGCCCTTCACCAACATGCAGTGTTTCCTTGATTGAATTAGCTCTCACACCAATATTTGCGTCTAGAGCCTTTGCATTGAGGGCTATCTGAAAACGGCTGTGGCGCTGAAGTTGCCTGTGACTGTGGAGTTGGTGGCATGTGAAACCCGCATGTGGAGCATTCGTTTGTGTGGCATGCTCACCAAGATTCATTTCAGTCGTAGGCACTCAAAGGGGCACTAAGCATAGAGTGTGAAAATTGAGTTTCCTTGAGAGCTGCTTGGGAAGCCTGATGGTGTGTGAAGTTAGTGAACCAAATGGAGTTGTTCTCCCACAAGAACCACTCGGCTGAACCTTCTTCAACATGCCCTTCACCAACATGCAGTGTTTCCTTGATTGAATTAGCTCTCACACCAATATTTGTGTCTAGAGCCTTTGCATTTAGGGCTATCTGAAAACGGCTGTGGCGGTGAAGTTGCCTGTGAATGTGGAGTTGGTGGCATGTGAAACTCGCATGTGGAGCATTCGTTTGTGTGGGCATGCTCACCAAGATTTATTTCAGTCCTAGGCACTCAAAGGGGCACTAAGCATAGAGTGTGAAAACTGAGTTTCCTTGAGAGCTGCTTGGAAGCCTGATGGTGTGTGAAGTTAGTGAGCCAAATGGAGTTGTTTTTCCCACAAGAACCACTCGGCTGATCCTTCTTCAATATGCCCTTCACCAACATGCAGTGTTTCCTTGATTGAATTAGCTCTCACACCAATATTTGCGTCTAGAGCCTTTGCATTGAGGGCTATCTGAAAACGGCTGTGGCGCTGAAGTTGCCTGTGAATGTGGAGTTGGTGGCATGTGAAACCCGCATGTGGAGCATTCGTTTGTGTGGGATGCTCTACCAGGTTCATTCCTAGATAATGCATTCAAGGGGCACTAAGCATAGAGTGTGAAAACTGAGTTTCCTTGAGAGCTGCTTGGAAGCCTGATGGTGTGTGAAGTTAGTGAGCCAAATGGAGTTGTTCTCCCACAAGAACCACTCGGCTGATCCTTCTTCAATATGCCCTTCACCAACATGCAGTGTTTCCTTGATTGAATTAGCTCTCACACCAATATTTGCGTCTAGAGCCTTTGCATTGAGGGCTATCTGAGAATGGCTGTGGCGCTGAAGTTGCCTGTGAATGTGGAGTTGGTGGCATGTGAAACCCGCATGTGGAGCATTCGTTTGTGTTGGATGCTCTACCAGGTTCATTGCTAGATAATGCACTCAAAGGGCACTAAGCATAGAGTGTGAAAACTGAGTTTCCTTGAGAGCTGCTTGGAAGCCTGATGGTGTGTGAAGTTAGTGAGCCAAATGGAGTTGTTCGCCCACAAGAACCACTCGGCTGATCCATCTTCAATATGCCCTTCACCAACATGCAGTGTTTCCTTGATTGAATTAGCTCTCACACCAATATTTGCGTCTAGAGCCTTTGCATTGAGGGCTATCTGAAAACGGCTGTGGCGCTGAAGTTGCCTGTGAATGTGGAGTTGGTGGCATGTGAAACCCGCATGTGGAGCATTCGTTTGTGTGGGATGCTCTACCAGGTTCATTCCTAGATAATGCACTCAAAGGGCACTAAGCATAGAGTGTGAAAACTGAGTTTCCTTGAGAGCTGCTTGGAAGCCTGATGGTGTGTGAAGTTAGTGAGCCAAATGGAGTTGTTCTCCCACAAGAACCACTCGGCTGATCCTTCTTCAATATGCCCTTCACCAACATGCAGTGTTTCCTTGATTGAATTAGCTCTCACACCAATATTTGTGTCTAGAGCCTTTGCATTGAGGGCTATCTGAGAATGGCTGTGGCGCTGAAGTTGCCTGTGAATGTGGAGTTGGTGGCATGTGAAACCCGCATGTGGAGCATTCGTTTGTGTTGGATGCTCTACCAGGTTCATTGCTAGATAATGCACTCAAAGGGCACTAAGCATAGAGTGTGAAAACTGAGTTTCCTTGAGAGCTGCTTGGAAGCCTGATGGTGTCGTGAAGTTAGTGAGCCAAATGGAGTTGTTCGCCCACAAGAACCACTCGGCTGATCCATCTTCAATATGCCCTTCACCAACATGCAGTGTTTCCTTGATTGAATTAGCTCTCACACCAATATTTGCGTCTAGAGCCTTTGCATTGAGGGCTATCTGAAAACGGCTGTGGCGCTGAAGTTGCCTGTGAATGTGGAGTTGGTGGCATGTGAAACCCGGCATGTGGAGCATTCGTTGTGTGTGGCATGCTCACCAAGATTCATTTCAGTCCTAGGCACTCAAAGGGCACTAAGCATAGAGTATGAAAACGGAGTTTCCTTGAGAGCTGCTTGGAAGCCTGATGGTGTGTGAAGTTAGTGAGCCAAATGGAGTTGTTCTCCCACAAGAACCACTTGGGTGATTCTTCTTCAATATGCCCTTCACCAACATGCAGTGTTTCCTTGATTGAATTAGCTCTCACACCAATATTTGCATCTAGAGCCTTTGCAGTGAGGGCTATCTGAAAACGGCTGTGGCGCTGAAGTTGCCTGTGACGGTGGAGTTGTTGGCATGTGAAACCCGGATGTGGAGCATTCGTTTGTGTGGGATGCTCTACCAGGTTCATTCCTAGATAATGCACTCAAGGGGCACTAAGCATAGAGTGTGAAAACTGAGTTTCCTTGAGAGCTGCTTGGAAGCCTGATGGTGTGTGAAGTTAGTGAGCCAAATGGAGTTGTTCTCCCACAAGAACCACTCGGCTGATCCTTCTTCAATATGCCCTTCACCAACATGCAGTGTTTCCTTGATTGAATTAGCTCTCACACCAATATTTGCGTCTAGAGCCTTTGCATTGAGGGCTATCTGAAAACGGTGGAAGCGCTGAAGTTGCCTGTGAATGTGGAGTTGGTGGCATGTGAAACCCGCATGTGGAGCATTCGTTTGTGTGGGATGGTCTACCAGGTTCATTCCTAGATAATGCACTCAAAGGGCACTAAGCATAGAGTGTGAAAACTGAGTTTCCTTGAGAGTTGCTTGGAAGCCTGATGGTGTGTGAAGTTAGTGAGCCAAATGTAGTTGTTCTCCCACAGGAACCCCTCGGCTGATCCTTCTTCAATATGCCCTTCACCAACATGCAGTGTTTCCTTGATTGAATTAGCTCTCACACCAATATTTGCGTCTAGAGCCTTTGCATTGAGGGCTATCTGAGAATGGCTGTGGCGCTGAAGTTGCCTGTGAATGTGGAGTTGGGTGGCATGTGAAACCCGCATGTGGAGCATTCGTTTGTGTTGGATGCTCTACCAGGTTCATTGCTAGATAATGCACTCAAAGGGCACTAAGCATAGAGTGTGAAAACTGAGTTTCCTTGAGAGCTGCTTGGAAGCCTGATGGTGTGTGAAGTTAGTGAGCCAAATGGAGTTGTTCGCCCACAAGAACCACTCGGCTGATCCATCTTCAATATGCCCTTCACCAACATGCAGTGTTTCCTTGATTGAATTAGCTCTCACACCAATATTTGCGTCTAGAGCCTTTGCATTGAGGGCTATCTGAAAACGGCTGTGGCGCTGAAGTTGCCTGTGAATGTGGAGTTGGTGGCATGTGAAACCCGCATGTGGAGAATTCGTTTGTGTGGGATGCTCTACCAGGTTCATTCCTAGATAATGCACTCAAAGGGCACTAAGCATAGAGTGTGAAAGCTGAGTTTCCTTGAGAGCTGCTTGGAAGCCTGATGGTGTGTGAAGTTAGTGAGCCAAATGGAGTTGTTCTCCCACAAGAACCACTCGGCTGATCCTTCTTCAATATGCCCTTCACCAACATGCAGTGTTTCCTTGATTGAATTAACTCTCACACCAATATTTGCGTCTAGAGCCTTTGCAGTGATAGCTATCTGAAAATGGCTGTGGCGCTGAAGTTGCCTGTGAATGTGGAGTTGGTGGCATGTGAAACCCGCATGTGGAGCATTCGTTTGTGTGGGATGCTCTACCAGGTTCATTCCTAGATAATGCACTCAAAGGGGCACTAAGCATAGAGTGTGAAAACTGAGTTTCCTTGAGAGCTGCTTGGAAGCCTGATGGTGTGTGAAGTTAGTGAGCCAAATGGAGTTGTTCTCCCACAAGAACCACTCGGCTGATCCTTCTTCAATATGCCCTTCACCAACATGCAGTGTTTCCTTGATTGAATTAGCTCTCACACCAATATTTGCGTCTAGAGCCTTTGCATTGAGGGCTATCTGAGAATGGCTGTGGCGCTGAAGTTGCCTGTGAATGTGGAGTTGGTGGCATGTGAAACCCGCATGTGGAGCATTCGTTTGTGTTGGATGCTCTACCAGGTTCATTGCTAGATAATGCACTCAAAGGGCACTAAGCATAGAGTGTGAAAACTGAGTTTCCTTGAGAGCTGCTTGGAAGCCTGATGGTGTGTGAAGTTAGTGAGCCAAATGGAGATGTTCGCCCACAAGAACCACTCGGCTGATCCATCATCAATATGCCCTTCACCAACATGCAGTGTTTCCTTGATTGAATTAGCTCTCACACCAATATTTGCGTCTAGAGCCTTTGCATTGAGGGCTATCTGAAAACGGCTGTGGCGCTGAAGTTGCCTGTGAATGTGGGAGTTGGTGGCATGTGAAACCCGCATGTGGAGAATTCGTTTGTGTGGGATGCTCTACCAGGTTCATTCCTAGATAATGCACTCAAAGGGCACTAAGCATAGAGTGTGAAAACTGAGTTTCCTTGAGAGCTGCTTGGAAGCCTGATGGTGTGTGAAGTTAGTGAGCCAAATGGAGTTGTTCGCCCCACAAGAACCACACGGCTGATCCATCTTCAATATGCCCTTCACCAACATGCAGTGTTTTCCTTGATTGAATTAGCTCTCACACCAATATTTGCGTCTAGAGCCTTTGCAGTGATGGCTATCTGAAAATGGCTGTGGCGCTGAAGTTGGCCTGTGAATGTGGAGTTGGTGGCATGTGAAACCCGCATGTGGAGCATTCGTTTGTGTGGGATGCTCTACCAGGTTCATTCCTAGATAATGCACTCAAAGGGGCACTAAGCATAGAGTGTGAAAACTGAGTTTCCTTGAGAGCTGCTTGGAAGCCTGATGGTGTGTGAAGTTAGTGAGCCAAATGAAGTTGTTCTCCCACAAGAACCCCTCGGCTGATCCTTCTTCAATATGCCCTTCACCAACATGCAGTGATTCCTTGATTGAATTAGCTCTCACACAAATATTTGTGTCTAGAGCCTTTGCAGTGAGGGCTATCTGAAAACGGCTGTGGCGCTGAAGTGTGCCTGTGAATGTGGAGTTGGTGGCATGTGAAACCCGCATGTGGAGCATTCGTTTGTGTGGCATGCTCACCAAGATTCATTTCAGTCCTAGGCACTCAAAGGGCACTAAGCATAGAGTATGAAAACGGAGTTTCCTTGAGAGCTGCTTGGGAAGCCTGATGGTGTGTGAAGTTAGTGAGCCAAATGGAGTTGTTCTCCCCACAAGAACCACTTGGGTGATTCTTCTTCAATATGCCCTTCACCAACATGCAGTGTTTCCTTGATTGAATTAGCTCTCACACCAATATTTGCATCTAGAGCCTTTGCAGTGAGGGCTATCTGAAAACGGCTGTGGCGCTGAAGTTGCCTGTGACTGTGGAGTTGTTGGCATGTGAAACCCGGATGTGGAGCATTCGTTTGTGTGGGATGCTCTACCAGGTTCATTCCTAGATAATGCACTCAAGGGGCACAAAGCATAGAGTGTGAAAACTGAGTTTCCTTGAGAGCTGCTTGGAAGCCTGATGGTGTGTGAAGTTAGTGAACCAAATGGAGTTGTTCTCCCACAAGAACCACTCGGCTGATCCTTCTTCAATATGCCCTTCACCAACATGCAGTGTTTCCTTGATTGAATTAGCTCTCACACCAATATTTGCGTCTAGAGCCTTTGCAGTGAGGGCTGTCTGAGAATGGCTGTGGCGCTGAAGTTGCCTGTGAATGTGGGAGTTGGTGGCATGTGAAAACCCGCATGTGGAGCATTCGTTTGTGTTGGATGCTCTACCAGGTTCATTGCTAGATAATGCACTCAAAGGGCACTAAGCATAGAGTGTGAAAACTGAGTTTCCTTGAGAGCTGCTTGGAAGCCTGATGGTGTGTGAAGTTAGTGAGCCAAATGGAGTTGTTCTCCCACAAGAACCACTCGGCTGATCCTTCTTCAATATGCCCTTCACCAACATGCAGTGTTTCCTTGATTGAATTAGCTCTCACACCAATATTTGCGTCTAGAGCCTTTGCATTGAGGGCTATCTGAAAACGGCTGTGGCGCTGAAGTTGCCTGTGAATGTGGAGTTGGTGGCATGTGAAACCCGCATGTGGAGCATTCGTTTGTGTGGGATGCTCACCAAGATTCATTTCAGTCCTAGGCACTCAAAGGGCACTAAGCATAGAGTGTGAAAACTGAGTTTCCTTGAGAGCTGCTTGGAAGCCTGATGGTGTGTGAAGTTAGTGAGCCAAATGTAGTTGTTCTCCCACAGGAACCCCTCGGCTGATCCTTCTTCAATATGCCCTTCACCAACATGCAGTGTTTCCTTGATTGAATTAGCTCATACACCAATATTTGTGTCTAGAGCCTTTGCAGTGAGGGCTATCTGAAAACGGCTGTGGCGCTGAAGTTGCCTGTGAATGTGGAGTTGGTGGCATGTGAAACCCGCATGTGGAGCATTCGTTTGTGTGGCATGCTCACCAAGATTCATTTCAGTCCTAGGCACTCAAAGGGCACTAAGCATAGTGTATGAAAACGGAGTTTCCTTGAGAGCTGCTTGGAAGCCTGATGGGTGTGTGAAGATAGTGAGCCAAATGGAGTTGTTCTCCCACAAGAACCACTCGGCTGATCCATCTTCAATATGCCCCTTCACCAACATGCAGTGTTTCCTTGATTGAATTAGCTCTCACACCAATATTTGCGTCTAGAGCCTTTGCATTGAGGGCTATCTGAGAATGGCTGTGGCGCTGAAGTTGCCTGTGAATGTGGAGTTGGTGGCATGTGAAACCCGCATGTGGAGCATTCGTTTGTGTGGGATGCTCTACCAGGTTCATTGCTAGATAATGCACTCAAAGGGCACTAAGCATAGAGTGTGAAAACTGAGTTTCCTTGAGAGCTGCTTGGAAGCCTGATGGTGTGTGTGAAGTTAGTGAGCCAAATGGAGTTGTTCGCCCACAAGAACCACTCGGCTGATCCATCTTCAATATGCCCTTCACCAACATGCAGTGTTTCCTTGATTGAATTAGCTCTCACACCAATATTTGCGTCTAGAGCCTTTGCATTGAGGGCTATCTGAAAACGGCTGTGGCGCTGAAGTTGCCTGTGAATGTGGAGTTGGTGGCATGTGAAACCCGCATGTGGAGCATTCGTTTGTGTGGGATGCTCTACCAGGTTCATTCCTAGATAATGCACTCAAAGGGCACTAAGCATAGAGTGTGAAAACTGAGTTTCCTTGAGAGCTGCTTGGAAGCCTGATGGTGTGTGAAGTTAGTGAGCCAAATGGAGTTGTTCTCCCACAAGAACCACTCGGCTGATCCTTCTTCAATATGCCCTTCACCAACATGCAGGTGTTTCCTTGATTGAATTAACTCTCACACCAATATTTGCGTCTAGAGCCTTTGCAGTGATAGCTATCTGAAAATGGCTGTGGCGCTGAAGTTGCCTGTGAATGTGGAGTTGGTGGCATGTGAAACCCGCATGTGGAGCATTCGTTTGTGTGGGATGCTCTACCAGGTTCATTCCTAGATAATGCACTCAAAGGGCACTAAGCATAGAGTGTGAAAACTGAGTTTCCTTGAGAGTTGCTTGGAAGCCTGATGGTGTGTGAAGTTAGTGAGCCAAATGTAGTTGTTCTCCCACAGGAACCCCTCGGCTGATCCTTCTTCAATATGCCCTTCACCAACATGCAGTGTTTCCTTGATTGAATTAGCTCATACACCAATATTTGTGTCTAGAGCCTTTGCAGTGAGGGCTATCTGAAAACGGCTGTGGCGCTGAAGTTGCCTGTGAATGTGGAGTTGGTGGCATGTGAAACCCGCATGTGGAGCATTCGTATGTGTGGCATGCTCACCAAGATTCATTTCAGTCCTAGGCACTCAAAGGGCACTAAGCATAGAGTATGAAAACGGAGTTTCCTTGAGAGCTGCTTGGAAGCCTGATGGTGTGTGAAGTTAGTGAGCCAAATGGAGTTGTTCTCCCACAAGAACCACTCGGCTGATCCTTCTTCAATATGCCCTTCACCAACATGCAGTGTTTCCTTGATTGAATTAGCTCTCACACCAATATTTGCGTCTAGAGCCTTTGCATTGAGGGCTATCTGAAAACGGCTGTGGCGCTGAAGTTGCCTGTGAATGTGGAGTTGGTGGCATGTGAAACCCGCATGTGGAGCATTCGTTTGTGTGGGATGCTCTACCAGGTTCATTCCTAGATAATGCACTCAAAGGGCACTAAGCATAGAGTGTGAAAACTGAGTTTCCTTGAGAGCTGCTTGGAAGCCTGATGGTGTGTGAAGTTAGTGAGCCAAATGGAGTTGTTCTCCCACAAGAACCACTCGGCTGATCCTTCTTCAATATGCCCTTCACCAACATGCAGTGTTTCCTTGATTGAATTAGCTCTCACACCAATATTTGCGTCTAGAGCCTTTGCATTGAGGGCTATCTGAAAACAGCTGTGGCGCTGAAGTTGCCTGTGAATGTGGAGTTGGTGGCATGTGAAACCCGCATGTGGAGCATTCGTTTGTGTGGGATGCTCTACCAGGTTCATTCCTAGATAATGCACTCAAAGGGCACTAAGCATAGAGTGTGAAAACTGAGTTTCCTTGAGAGCTGCTTGGAAGCCTGATGGTGTGTGAAGTTAGTGAGCCAAATGGAGGTGTTCTCCCACAAGAACCACTCGGCTGATTCTTCTTCAATATGCCCTTCACCAACATGCAGTGTTTCCTTGATTGAATTAGCTCTCACACCAATATTTGCGTCTAGAGCCTTTGCAGTGAGGGCTATCTGAAAACGGCTGTGGCGCTGAAGTTGCCTGTGACTGTGGAGTTGTTGGCATGTGAAACCCGCATGTGGAGCATTCGTTTGTGTGGGATGCTCTACCAGGTTCATTGCTAGATAATGCACTCAAAGGGCACTAAGCATAGAGTGTGAAAACTGAGTTTCCTTGAGAGCTGCTTGGAAGCCTGATGGTGTGTGAAGTTAGTGAGCCAAATGGAGTTGTTCTCCCACAAGAACCACTCGGCTGAACCTTCTTCAATATGCCCTTCACCAACATGCAGTGTTTCCTTGATTGAATTAGCTCTCACACCAATATTTGCGTCTAGAGCCTTTGCATTGAGGGCTATCTGAAAACGGCTGTGGCGCTGAAGTTGCCTGTGAATGTGGAGTTGGTGGCATGTGAAACCCGCATGTGGAGCATTCGTTTGTGTGGGATGCTCTACGAGGCTCATTCCTAGATAATGTACTCAAAGGGCACTAAGCATAGAGTGTGAAAACTGAGTTTCCTTGAGAGCTGCTTGGAAGCCTGATGGTGTGTGAAGTTAGTGAGCCAAATGGAGTTGTTCTCCCACAAGAACCACTCGGCTGATCCTTCTTCAATATGCCCTTCACCAACATGCAGTGTTTCCTTGATTGAATTAGCTCTCACACCAATATTTGCGTCTAGAGCCTTCGCATTGAGGGCTATCTGAAAACGGCTGTGGCGCTGAAGTTGCCTGTGAATGTGGAGTTGGTGGCATGTGAAACCCGCATGTGGAGCATTCGTTTGTGTGGGACGCTCTCCGAGGTTCATTCCTAGATAATGTACTCAAAGGGCACTAAGCATAGAGTGTGAAAACGGAGTTTCCTTGAGAGCTGCTTGGAAGCCTGATGGTGTGTGAAGTTAGTGAGCCAAATGGAGTTGTTCTCCCACAAGAACCACTCGGCTGATCCTTCTTCAATATGCCCTTCACCAACATGCAGTGTTTCCTTGATTGAATTAGCTCTCACACCAATATTGGCGTCTAGAGCCTTTGCATTGAGGGCTATCTGAAAACGGCTGTGGCGCTGAAGTTGCCTGTGAATGTGGAGTTGGTGGCATGTGAACCCCGCATGTGGAGCATTCGTTTGTGTGGGATGCTCTACCAGGTTCATTTCTAGATAATGCACTCAAGGGGCACTAAGCATAGAGTGTGAAAACTGAGTTTCCTTGAGAGCTGCTTGGAAGCCTGATGGTGTGTGAAGTTAGTGAGCCAAATGGAGTTGTTCTCCCACAAGAACCACTCGGCTGATCCTTCTTCAATATGCCCTTCACCAACATGCAGTGTTTCCTTGATTGAATTAGCTCTCACACCAATATTTGCGTCTAGAGCCTTTGCATTGAGGGCTATCTGAAAACGGCTGTGGCGCTGAAGTTGCCTGTGAATGTGGAGTTGGTGGCATGTGAAACCCGCATGTGGAGCATTCGTTTGTGTGGGATGCTCTACCAGGTTCATTCCTAGATAATGCACTCAAAGGGCACTAAGCATAGAGTGTGAAAACTGAGTTTCCTTGAGAGCTGCTTGGAAGCCTGATGGTGTGTGAAGTTAGTGAGCCAAATGGAGTTGTTCTCCCACAAGAACCACTCGGCTGATCCTTCTTAAATATGCTCTTCACCAACATGCAGTGTTTCCTTGATTGAATTAGCTCTCACACCAATATTTGCGTCTAGAGACTTTGCATTGAGGGCTATCTGAAAACGGCTGTGGCGGTGAAGTTGCCTGTGAATGTGGAGTTGGTGGCATGTGAAACCCGCATGTGGAGCATTCGTTTGTGTGGCATGCTCACCAAGATTCATTTCAGTCGTAGGTACTCAAAGGGCACTAAGCATAGAGTGTGAAAATTGAGTTTCCTTGAGAGCTGCTTGGAAGCCTGATGGTGTGTGAAGTTAGTGAGCCAAATGGAGTTGTTCTAGCACAAGAACCACTCGGCTGAACCTTCATCAACATGCCCTTCACCAACATGCAGTGTTTCCTTGATTGAATTAGCTCTCACACCAATATTTGCGTCTAGAGCCTTTGCATTGAGGGCTATCTGAAAACGGCTGTGGCGGTGAAGTTGCCTGTGAATGTGGAGTTGGTGGCATGTGAAACTCGCATGTGGAGCATTCGTTTGTGTGGGATGCTCTACCAGATTCATTTCAGTCCTAGGACTCAAAGGGCACTAAGCATAGAGTGTGAAAACTGAGTTTCCTTGAGAGCTGCTTTGAAGCCTGATGGTGTGTGAAGTTAGTGAGCCAAATGGAGTTGTTCTCCCACAAGAACCACTCGGCTGAACCTTCTTCAATATGCCCTTCACCAACATGCAGTGTTTCCTTGATTGAATTAGCTCTCACACCAATATTTGCGTCTAGAGCCTTTGCATTGAGGGCTATCTGAAAACGGCTGTGGCGCTGAAGTTGCCTGTGAATGTGGAGTTGGTGGCATGTGAAACCCGCATGTGGAGCATTCGTTTGTGTGGCATGCTCTACCAGGTTCATTCCTAGATAATGCACTCAAAGGGCACTAAGCATAGAGTGTGAAAACTGAGTTTCCTTGAGAGCTGCTTGGAAGCCTGATGGTGTGTGCAGTTAGTGAGCCAAATGGAGTTTTTCTCCCACAAGAACCACTCGGCTGATCCTTCTTCAATATGCCCTTCACCAACATGCAGTGTTTCCTTGATTGAATTAGCTCTCACACCAATATTTGCGTCTAGAGCCTTTGCATTGAGGGCTATCTGAAAACGGCTGTGGCGCTGAAGTTGCCTGTGAATGTGGAGTTGTTGGCATGTGAAACCCGCATGTGGAGCATTCGTTTGTGTGGGATGCTCTACCAGGTTCATTCCTAGATAATGCACTCAAAGGGCACTAAGCATAGAGTGTGAAAACTGAGTTTCCTTGAGAGCTGCTTGGAAGCCTGATGGTGTGTGAAGTTAGTGAGCCAAATGGAGTTGTTCTCCCACAAGAACCACTCGGCTGATCCTTCTTCAATATGCCCTTCACCAACATGCAGTGTTTCCTTGATTGAATTAGCTCTCACACCAATATTTGCGTCTAGAGCCTTTGCATTGAGGGCTATCTGAAAACGGCTGTGGCGAGAAGTTGCCTGTGACTGTGGAGTTGGTGGCATGTGAAACCCGCATGTGGAGCATTCGTTTGTGTGGTATGCTCTACCAGGTTCATTTCTAGATAATGCACTCAAGGGGCACTAAGCATAGAGTGTGAATACTGAGTTTCCTTGAGAGCTGCTTGGAAGCCTGATGGTGTGTGAAGTTAGTGAGCCAAATGGAGTTTTTCTCCCACAAGAACCACTCGGCTGATCCTTCGTCAATATGCCCTTCACCAACATGCAGTGTTTCCTTGATTGAATTAGCTCTCACACGAATATTTGCGTCTAGAGCCTTTGCATTGAGGGCTATCTGAAAACGGCTGTGGCGCTGAAGTTGCCTGTGAATGTGGAGTTGGTGGCATGTGAAACCCGCATGTGGAGCATTCGTTTGTGTGGGATGCTCTACCAGGTTCATTCCTAGATAATGCACTCAAAGGGCACTAAGCATAGAGTGTGAAAATTGAGTTTCCTTGAGAGCTGCTTGGAAGCCTGATGGTGTGTGAAGTTAGTGAGCCAAATGGAGTTGTTCTCCCACAAGAACCACTCGGCTGAACCTTCTTCAATATGCTCTTCACCAACATGCAATGTTTCCTTGATTGAATTAGCTCTCACACCAATATTTGCCTCTAGAGCCTTTGCATTGAGGGCTATCTGAAAACGGCTGTGGCTCTGAAGTTGCCTGTGAATGTGGAGTTGGTGGCATGTGAAACCCGCATGTGGAGCATTCGTTTGTGTGTCATGCTCACGAAGATTCATTTCAGTCCTAGGCACTCACAGGGCACTAAGCATAGAGTGTGAAAACTGAGTTTCCTTGAGAGGTGCTTGGAAGCCTGATGGTGTGTGAAGTTAGTGAGCCAAATGGAGTTGTTCTCCCACAAGAACCACTCGTCTGATCCTTCGTCAATATGCCCTTCACCAACATGCAGTGTTTCCTTGATTGAATTAGCTCTCACACCAATATTGGCGTCTAGAGCCTTTGCATTGAGGGCTATCTGAAAACGGCTGTGGCGCTGAAGTTGCCTGTGAATGTGGAGTTGGTGGCATGTGAAACCCGCATGTGGAGCATTCGTTTGTGTGGGATGCTCTACCAGATTCATTTCAGTCCTAGGCACTCAAAGGGCACTAAGCATAGAGTGTGAAAACTGAGTTTCCTTGAGAGCTGCTTTGAAGCCTGATGGTGTGTGAAGTTAGTGAGCCAAATGGAGTTGTTCTCTCACAAGAACCACTCGGCTGAACCTTCTTCAATATGCCCTTCACCAACATGCAGTGTTTCCTTGATTGAATTAGCTCTCACACCAATATTTGCGTCTAGAGCCTTTGCATTGAGGGCTATCTGAAAACGGCTGTGGCGCTGAAGTTGCCTGTGAATGTGGAGTTGGTGGCATGTGAAACCCGCATGTGGAGCATTCGTTTGTGTGGCATGCTCACCAAGCTTCATTTCAGTCCTAGGCACTCAAAGGGTACTAAGCATAGAGTGTGAAAACTGAGTTTCCTTGAGAGCTGCTTGGAAGCCTGATGGTGTGGGAAGTTAGTGAGCCAAATGGAGTTGTTCTCCCACAAGAACCACTCGGCTGATCCTTCTTCAATATGCCCTTCACCAACATGCACTGTTGCCTTGATTGAATTAGCTCTCACACCAATATTTGCATCTAGAGCCTTTGCATTGAGGGCTATCTGAAAACGGCTGTGGCTCTGAAGTTGCCTGTGAATGTGGAATTGGTGGCATGTGAAACCCGCATGTGGAGCATTCGTTTGTGTGGCATGCTCACTAAGATTCATTTCAGTCCTAGGCACTCAAAGGTCACTAAGCATAGAGTGTGAAAACTGAGTTTCCTTGAGAGCTGCTTGGAAGCCTGATGGTGTGTGAAGTTAGTGAGCCAAATGGAGTTGTTCTCCCACAAGAACCACTCGGCTGATCCTTCTTCAATATGCCCTTCACCAACATGCAGTGTTTCCTTAAATGAATTAGCTCTCACACCAATATTTGCGTCTAGAGCCTTTGCATTGAGGGCTATCTGAAAACGGCTGTGGCGCTGAAGTTGCTTGTGAATGTGGAGTTGGTGGCATGTGAAACCCGCATGTGGAGCATTCGTTTGTGTGGCATGCTCACCAAGATTTATTTCAGTCCTAGGCACTCAAAGGGCACTAAGCATAGAGTGTGAAAACTGAGTTTCCTTGAGATCTGCTTGGAAGCCTGATGGTGTGTGAAGTTAGTGAGCCAAATGGAGTTGTTCTCCCACAAGAACCACTCGGCTGAACCTTCTTCAATATGCCCTTCACCAACATGCAGTGTTTCCTTGATTGAATTAGCTCTCACACCAATATTTGCGTCTAGAGCCTTTGCATTGAGGGCTATCTGAAAACGGCTGTGGCGCTGAAGTTGCCTGTGAATGTGGAGTTGGTGGCATGTGAAACCCGCATGTGGAGCATTCGTTTGTGTGGGATGCTCTACCAGGTTCATTCCTAGATAATGTACTCAATGGGCACTAAGCATAGAGTGTGAAAACTGAGTTTCCTTGAGAGCTGCTTGGAAGCCTGATGGTGTGTGAAGTTAGTGAGACAAATGGAGTTGTTCGCCCACAAGAACCACTCGGCTGATCCTTCTTCAATATGCCCTTCACCAACATGCAGTGTTTCCTTGATTGAATTAGCTCTCACACCAATATTTGCGTCTAGAGCCTTTGCATTGAGGGCTATCTGAAAACGGCTGTGGCGCTGAAGTTGCCTGTGACTGTGGAGTTGGTGGCATGTGAAACCCGCATGTGGAGTATTCGTTTGTGTGGGATGCTCTACCAGGTTCATTTCTAGATAATGCACTCAAGGGGCACTAAGCATAGAGTGTGAATACTGAGTTTCCTTGAGAGCTGCTTGGAAGCCTGATGGTGTGTGAAGTTAGTGAGCCAAATGGAGTTGTTCTCCCACAAGAACCACTCGGCTGATCCTTCTTCAATATGCCCTTCACCAACATGCAGTGTTTCCTTGATTGAATTAGCTCTCACACCAATATTTGCGTCTAGAGCCTTTGCATTGAGGGCTATCTGAAAACGGCTGTGGCGCTGAAGTTGCCTGTGAATGTGGAGTTGGTGGCATGTGAAACCCGCATGTGGAGCATTGGTTTGTGTGGGATGCTCTACCAGGTTCATTCCTAGATAATGCACTCAAAGGGCACTAAGCATAGAGTGTGAAAACTGAGTTTCCTTGAGAGCTGCTTGGAAGCCTGATGGTGTGTGAAGTTAGTGAGCCAAATGGAGTTGTTCTCCCACAAGAACCACTCGGCTGATCCTTCTTCAATTTGCTCTTCACCAACATGCAGTGTTTCCTTGATTGAATTAGCTCTCACACCAATATTTGCGTCTAGAGCCTTTGCATTGAGGGCTATCTGAAAACGGCTGTGGCTCTGAAGTTGCCTGTGAATGTGGAGTTGGTGGCATGTGAAACCCGCATGTGGAGCATTCGTTTGTGTTGGATGCTCACCAAGATTCATTTCAGTCCTAGGCACTCACAGGGCACTAAGCATAGAGTGTGAAAACTGAGTTTCCTTGAGAGGTGCTTGGAAGCCTGATGGTGTGTGAAGTTAGTGAGCCAAATGGAGTTGTTCTCCCACAAGAAGCACTCGGCTGATCCTACTTCAATATGCCCTTCACCAACATGCAGTGTTTCCTTGATTGAATTAGCTCTCACACCAATATTTGCGTCTAGAGCCTTTGCATTGAGGGCTATCTGAAAACGGCTGTGGCGCTGAAGTTGCCTGTGACTGTGGAGTTGGTGGCATGTGAAACCCGCATGTGGAGCATTCGTTTGTGTGGCATGCTCACCAAGATTTATTTCAGTCGTAGGTACTCAAAGGGCACTAAGCATAGAGTGTGAAAACTGAGTTTCCTTGAGAGCTGCTTGGAAGCCTGATGGTGTGTGAAGTTAGTGAGCCAAATGGAGTTGTTCTCCCACAAGAACCACTCGGCTGATTCTTCTTCAATATGCCCTTCACCAACATGCAGTGTTTCCTTGATTGAATTAGCTCTCACACAAATATTTGCGTTTAGAGCGTTTGCATTGAGAGCTCTCTGAAAACGGCTGTGGCGTTGAAGTTGCCTGAGAATGTGGAGTTGGTGGCATGTGAAACCCGCATGTGGAGCATTCGTTTGTGTGGGATGCTCTACCAGGTTCATTCCTAGATAATGCACTCAAAGGGCACTAAGCATAGAGTGTGAAAACTGAGTTTCCTTGAGAGGTGCTTGGAAGCCTGATGGTGTGTGAAGTTAGTGAGCCAAATGGAGTTGTTCTCCCACAAGAACCACTCGGCTGATCCTTCTTCAATATGCCCTTCACCAACATGCAGTGTTTCCTTGATTGAATTAGCTCTCACACCAATATTTGCGTCTAGAGCCTTTGCATTGAGAGCTATCTGAAAACGGCTGTGGCGTTGAAGTTGCCTGTGACTGTGGAGTTGGTGGCATGTGAAACCCGCATGTGGAGCATTCGTTTGTGTGGGATGCTCACCAAGCTTCATTTCAGTCTTAGGCACTCAAAGGGCACTAAGCATAGAGTGTGAAAACTGAGTTTCCTTGAGAACTGCTTGGAAGCCTGATGGTGTGTGAAGTAGGTGAGCCAAATGGAGTTGTTCTCCCACAAGAACCACTCGGCTGATTCTTCTTCAATATGCCCTTCACCAACATGCAGTGTTTCCTTGATTGAATTAGCTCTCACACCAATATTTGCGTCTAGAGCGTTTGCATTGAGAGCTATCTGAAAACGGCTGTGGCGTTGAAGTTGCCTGTGAATGTGGAGTCGGTGGCATGTGAAACCCGCATGTGGAGCATTCGTTTCTGTGGGATGCTCTACCAGGGTCATTCCTAGATAATGCACTCAAAGGGCACTAAGCATAGAGTGTGAAAACTGAGTTTCCTTGAGAGCTGCTTGGAAGCCTGATGGTGTGTGAAGTTAGTGAGCCAAATGGAGTTGTTCTCCCACAAGAACCACTCGGCTGATCCTTCTTCAATATGCCCTTCACCAACATGCAGTGTTTCCTTGATTGAATTAGCTCTCACACCAATATTTGCATCTAGAGCCTTTGCATTGAGGGCTATCTGAAAACGGCTGTGGCGCTGAAGTTGCCTGTGACTGTGGAGTTGGTGGCATGTGAAACCCGCATGTGGAGCATTCGTTTGTGTGGGACGCTCACCAAGATTCATTTCAGTCCTAGGCACTCAAAGGGCACTAAGCATAGAGTGTGAAAACTGAGTTTCCTTGAGAGCTGCTTGGAAGCCTGATGGTGTGTGAAGTTAGTGAGCCAAATGCAGTTATTCTCCCACAAGAACCACTCGGCTGATCCTTCTTCAATATGCCCTTCACCAACATGCAGTGTTTCCTTGATTGAATTAGCTCTCACACCAATATTTGCGTCTAGAGCCTTTGCATTGAGGGCTATCTGAAAACGGCTGTGGCGCTGAAGTTGCCTTTGAATGTGGAGTTGTTGGCATATGAAAGCCGCATTTGGAGCATTCGTTTGTGTGGGATGCTCTACCAGGTTCATTTCTAGATAATGCATTCAAAGGGCACTAAGCATAGAGTGTGAAAACTGCGTTTCCTTGAGAGCTGCTTGGAAGCCTGATGGTGTGTGAAGTTAGTGAGCCAAATGGAGTTGTTGTCCCACAAGAACCACTCGGCTGAACCTTCTTCAATATGCCCTTCACCAACATGCAGTGTTTCCTTTATTGAATTAGCTCTCACACCAATATTTGCGTCTAGAGCCTTTGCATTGAGGGTTATCTGAAAACAGTTGAGGCGCGGAAGTTGCCTGTGAATGTGGAGTTGGTGGCATGTGAAACCCGCATGTGGAGCATTCGTTTGTGTGGGACGCTCACCAAGATTCATTTCAGTCCTAGGCACTCAAAGGGCACTAAGCATAGAGTGTGAAAACTGAGTTTCCTTGAGAGCTGCTTGGAAGCCTGATGGTGTGTGAAGTTAGTGAGCCAAATGCAGTTGTTCTCCCACAAGAACCACTCGGCTGATCCTTCTTCAATATGCCCTTCACCAACATGCAGTGTTTCCTTGATTGAATTAGCTCTCACACCAATATTTGCGTCTAGAGCCTTTGCATTGAGGGCTATCTGAAAACGGCTGTGGCGCTGAAGTTGCCTTTGAATGTGGAGTTGTTGGCATATGAAACCCGCATGTGGAGCATTCGTTTGTGTGGGATGCTCTACCAGGTTCATTTCTAGATAATGCACTCAAAGGGCACTAAGCATAGAGTGTGAAAACTGAGTTTCCTTGAGAGCTGCTTGGAAGCCTGATGGTGTGTGAAGTTAGTGAGCCAAATGGAGTTGTTCTCCCACAAGAACCACTCGGCTGATCCTTCTTCAATATGCCCTTCACCAACATGCAGTGTTTCCTTGATTGAATTATCTCTCACACCAACATTTGCGTCTAGAGCCTTTGGATTGAGGGCTATCTGAAGACGGCTGTGGTTCTGAAGTTGCCTGTGAATGTGGAGTTGGTGGCATGTGAAACCCGCATGTGGAGCATTCGTTTGTGTGGGATGCTCACCAAGCTTCATTTCAGTCTTAGGCACTCAAAGGGCACTAAGCATAGAGTGTGAAAACTGAGTTTCCTTGAGAACTGCTTGGAAGCCTGATGGTGTGTGAAGTTAGTGAGCCAAATGGAGTTGTTCTCCCACAAGAACCACTCGGCTGATTCTTCTTCAATATGCCCTTCACCAACATGCAGTGTTTCCTTGATTGAATTAGCTCTCACACCAATATTTGCGTCTAGAGCGTTTGCATTGAGAGCTATCTGAAAACGGCTGTGGCGTTGAAGTTGCCTGTGAATGTGGAGTCGGTGGCATGTGAAACCCGCATGTGGAGCATTCGTTTCTGTGGGATGCTCTACCAGGGTCATTCCTAGATAATGCACTCAAAGGGCACTAAGCATAGAGTGTGAAAACTGAGTTTCCTTGAGAGCTGCTTGGAAGCCTGATGGTGTGTGAAGTTAGTGAGCCAAATGGAGTTGTTCTCCCACAAGAACCACTCGGCTGATCCTTCTTCAATATGCCCTTCACCAACATGCAATGTTTCCTTGATTGAATTAGCTCTCACACCAATATTTGCATCTAGAGCCTTTGCATTGAGGGCTATCTGAAAACGGCTGTGGCGCTGAAGTTGCCTGTGACTGTGGAGTTGGTGGCATGTGAAACCCGCATGTGGAGCATTCGTTTGTGTGGGATGCTCACCAAGCTTCATTTCAGTCCTAGGCACTCAAAGGGCACTAAGCATAGAGTGTGAAAACTGAGTTTCCTTGAGAGCTGCTTGGAAGCCTGATGGTGTGTGAAGTTAGTGAGCCAAATGGAGTTGTTAAAAACAAGAACTACTCGGCTTATCCTTCTTCAATATGCCCTTCACCAACATGCAGTGTTTCCTTGATTGAATTAGCTCTCACACCAATATTTGCGTCTAGAGCCTTTGCATTGAGGGCTATCTGAAAACGGCTGTGGCGCTGAAGTTGCCTGTGAATGTGGAGTTGGTGGCATGTGAAACCCGCATTTGGAGCATTCGTTTGTGTGGGATGCTCTACCAGGTTCATTTCTAGATAATGCACTCAAAGGGCACTAAGCATAGAGTGTGAAAACTGAGTTTCCTTGAGAGCTGCTTGGAAGCCTGATGGTGTGTGAAGTTAGTGAGCCAAATGGAGTTGTTCTCCCACAAGAACCACTCGGCTGATCCTTCTTCAATATGCCCTTCACCAACATGCAGTGTTTCCTTGATTGAATTATCTCTCACACCAACATTTGCGTCTAGAGCCTTTGGATTGAGGGCTATCTGAAGACAGCTGTGGTTCTGAAGTTGCCTGTGAATGTGGAGTTGGTGGCATGTGAAACCCGCATGTGGAGCATTCGTTTGTGTGGGACGCTCACCAAGATTCATTTCAGTCCTAGGCACTCAAGGGGCACTAAGCATAGAGTGTGTAAACTGAGTTTCCTTGAGAGCTGCTTGGAAGCCTGATGGTGTGTGAAGTTAGTGAGCCAAATGGAGTTGTTCTCCCACAAGAACCACTCGGCTGATCCTTCTTCAATATGCCCTTCACCAACATGCAGTGTTTCCTTGATTGAATTAGCTCTCACACCAATATTTGCGTCTAGAGCCTTTGCATTGAGAGCTATCTGAAAACGGCTGTGGCGTTGAAGTTGCCTGTGACTGTGGAGTTGGTGGCATGTGAAACCCGCATGTGGAGCAATCGTTTGTGTGGGATGCTCACCAAGCTTCATTTCAGTCTTAGGCACTCAAAGGGCACTAAGCATAGAGTGTGAAAACTGAGTTTCCTTGAGAACTGCTTGGAAGCCTGATGGTGTGTGAAGTTAGTGAGCCAAATGGAGTTGTTCTCCCACAAGAACCACTCGGCTGATCCTTCTTCAATATGCCCTTCACCAACATGCAGTGTTTCCTTGATTGAATTATCTCTCACACCAACATTTGCGTCTAGAGCCTTTGGATTGAGGGCTATCTGAAGACGGCTGTGGTTATGAAGTTGCCTGTGAATGTGGAGTTGGTGGCATGTGAAACCCGCATGTGGAGCATTCGTTTGTGTGGGACGCTCACCAAGATTCATTTCAGTCCTAGGCACTCAAAGGGCACTAAGCATAGAGTGTGAAAACTGAGGTTCCTTGAGAGCTGCTTGGAAGCCTGATGGTGTGTGAAGTTAGTGAGCCAAATGGAGTTGTTCTCCCACAAGAACCACTCGGCTGATCCTTCTTCAATATGCCCTTCACCAACATGCAGTGTTTCCTTGATTGAATTAGCTCTCACACCAATATTTGCGTCTAGAGCCTTTGCATTGAGAGCTATCTGAAAACGGCTGTGGCGTTGAAGTTGCCTGTGACTGTGGAGTTGGTAGCATGTGAAACCCGCATGTGGAGCATTCGTTTGTGTGGGATGCTCACCAAGCTTCATTTCAGTCTTAGGCACTCAAAGGGCACTAAGCATAGAGTGTGAAAACTGAGTTTCCTTGAGAACTGCTTGGAAGCCTGATGGTGTGTGAAGTTAGTGAGCCAAATGGAGTTGTTCTCCCACAAGAACCACTCGGCTGATTCTTCTTCAATATGCCCTTCACCAACATGCAGTGTTTCCTTGATTGAATTAGCTCTCACACCAATATTTGCGTCTAGAGCGTTTGCATTGAGAGCTATCTGAAAACGGCTGTGGCGTTGAAGTTGCCTGTGAATGTGGAGTCGGTGGCATGTGAAACCCGCATGTGGAGCATTCGTTTCTGTGGGATGCTCTACCAGGTTCATTCCTAGATAATGCACTCAAAGGGCACTAAGCATAGAGTGTGAAAACTGAGTTTCCTTGAGAGCTGCTTGGAAGCCTGATGGTGTGTGAAGTTAGTGAGCCAAATGGAGTTGTTCTCCCACAAGAACCACTCGGCTGATCCTTCTTCAATATGCCCTTCACCAACATGCAATGTTTCCTTGATTGAATTAGCTCTCACACCAATATTTGCATCTAGAGCCTTTGCATTGAGGGCTATCTGAAAACGGCTGTGGCGCTGAAGTTGCCTGTGACTGTGGAGTTGGTGGCATGTGAAACCCGCATGTGGAGCATTCGTTTGTGTGGGATGCTCACCAAGCTTCATTTCAGTCCTAGGCACTCAAAGGGCACTAAGCATAGAGTGTGAAAACTGAGTTTCCTTGAGAGCTGCTTGGAAGCCTGATGGTGTGTGAAGTTAGTGAGCCAAATGGAGTTGTTAAAAACAAGAACTACTCGGCTGATCCTTCTTCAATATGCCCTTCACCAACATGCAGTGTTTCCTTGATTGAATTAGCTCTCACACCAATATTTGCGTCTAGAGCCTTCGCATTGAGGGCTATCTGAAAACGGCTGTGGCGCTGAAGTTGCCTGTGAATGTGGAGTTGGTGGCATGTGAAACCCGCATTTGGAGCATTCGTTTGTGTGGGATGCTCTACCAGGTTCATTTCTAGATAATGCACTCAAAGGGCACTAAGCATAGAGTGTGAAAACTGAGTTTCCTTGAGAGCTGCTTGGAAGCCTGATGGTGTGTGAAGTTAGTGAGCCAAATGGAGTTGTTGCCCCACAAGAACCACTCGGCTGATCCTTCTTCAATATGCCCTTCACCAACATGCAGTGTTTCCTTGATTGAATTAGCTCTCACACCAATATTTGCGTCTAGAGCCTTTGCATTGAGGGTTATCTGAAAACAGTTGAGGCGAGGAAGTTGCCTGTGACTGTGGAGTTGGTGGCATGTGAAACCCGCATGTGGAGCATTCGTTTGTGTGGGACGCTCACCAAGATTCATTTCAGTCCTAGGCACTCAAAGGGCACTAAGCATAGAGTGTGAAAACTGAGTTTCCTTGAGAGCTGCTTGGAAGCCTGATGGTGTGTGAAGTTAGTGAGCCAAATGCAGTTATTCTCCCACAAGAACCACTCGGCTGATCCTTCTTCAATATGCCCTTCACCAACATGCAGTGTTTCCTTGATTGAATTAGCTCTCACACCAATATTTGCGTCTAGAGCCTTTGCATTGAGGGCTATCTGAAAACGGCTGTGGCGCTGAAGTTGCCTTTGAATGTGGAGTTGTTGGCATATGAAACCCGCATGTGGAGCATTCGTTTGTGTGGGATGCTCTACCAGGTTCATTTCTAGATAATGCACTCAAGGGGCACTAAGCATAGAGTGTGAAAACTGAGTTTCCTTGAGAGCTGCTTGGAAGCCTGATGGTGTGTGAAGTTAGTGAGCCAAATGGAGTTGTTCTCCCACAAGAACCACTCGGCTGATCCTTCTTCAATATGCCCTTCACCAACATGCAGTGTTTCCTTGATTGAATTATCTCTCACACCAACATTTGCGTCTAGAGCCTTTGCATTGAGGGCTATCTGAAGACGGCTGTGGTTCTGAAGTTGCCTGTGAATGTGGAGTTGGTGGCATGTGAAACCCGCATGTGGAGCATTCGTTTGTGTGGGACGCTCACCAAGATTCATTTCAGTCCTAGGCACTCAAAGGGCACTAAGCATAGAGTGTGAAAACTGAGTTTCCTTGAGAGCTGCTTGGAAGCCTGATGGTGTGTGAAGTTAGTGAGCCAAATGGAGTTGTTCTCCCACAGGAACCACTCGGCTGATTCTTCTTCAATATGCCCTTCACCAACATGCAGTGTTTCCTTGATTGAATTAGCTCTCACACCAATATTTGCGTCTAGAGCCTTTGCATTGAGGGCTACTTGAAAACGGCTGTGGCGCTGAAGTTGCCTGTGAATGTGGAGTTGGTGGCATGTGAAACCCGCATGTGGAGCATTCGTTTGTGTGGGATGCTCTACCAGGTTCATTCTTAGATAATGTACTCAAAGGGCACTAAGCATAGAGTGTGAAAACTGAGTTTCCTTGAGAGCTACTTGGAAGCCTGATGGTGTGCTAAGGTAGTGATCCCAATGGAGTTGTTCTCCCACAAGAACCACTCGGCTGATCCTTCTTCAATATGCCCTTCAAAATCATTCAGTGTTTCTTTGATTGTATTAGCTCTCACACCAATATTTGCGTCTAGAGCCTTTGCATTGAGGGCTATCTGAAAAGGGCTGTGGCGCTGAAGTTGCCTGTGAATGTGGAGTTGGTGGCATGTGAAACCCGCATGTGGAGCATTCGTTTGTGTGGCATGCTCTACCATCATCATTCCCTGATAATATATTCAAAGGGCACTAAGCATAGAGTGTGAAAACTGAGTTTCCTTGAGAGCTGCTTGGAAGCCTGATGGTGTGCGAAGTTAGTGAGCCAAATGGAGTTGTTCTCCCACAAGAACCACTTGGCTGATCCTTCTTCAATATACCCTTCAAAATCATTCAGTGTTTCTTTGATTGTATTAGCTCTCACACCAATATTTGCGTCTAGAGCCTTTGCATTGAGGGCTATCTGAAAAGGGCTGTGGCGCTGAAGTTGCCTGTGAATGTGGAGTTGGTGGCATGTGAAACCCGCATGTGGAGCATTCGTTTGTGTGGCATGCTCTACCATCATCATTCCCTGATAATATACTCAAAGGGCACTAAGCATAGAGTGTGAAAACTGAGTTTCCTTGAGAGCTGCTTGGAAGCCTGATGGTGTGCGAAGTTAGTGAGCCAAATGGAGTTGTTCTCCCACAAGAACCACTCGGCTGATCCTTCTTCAATATACCCTTCACCAACATGCAGTGTTTCCTTGATTGAATTAGCTCTCACACCAATATTTGCGTCTAGAGCCTTTGCATTGAGGGCTAACTGAAAACGGCTGTGGTGCTGAAGTTGCCTGTGACTGTGGAGTTGGTGGCATGTGAAACCCGCATGTGGAGCATTCGTTTGTGTGGCATGCTCACCAAGATTCATTTCAGTCCTAGGCACTCAAAGGGCAGTAAGCATAGAGTGTGAAAACTGAGTTTCCTTGAGAGCTGCTTGGAAGCCTGATGGTGTGTGAAGTTAGTGAGCCAAATGCAGTTTTTCTCCCACAAGAACCACTCGGCTGATCCTTCTTCAATATGCCCTTCACCAACATGCAGTGTTTCATTGATTGTATTAGCTCTCACACTAATATTTGCGTCTAGAGCCTTTGCATTGAGGGCTATCTGAAAACGGTTGAAACGCTGAAGTTGCCTGTGACTGTGGAGTTGGTGGCATGTGAAACACGCATGTGGAGCATTCGTTTGTGTGGCATGCTCACCAAGATTCATTTCAGTCCTAGGCACTCAAAGGGCACTAAGCATAGAGTGTGAAAACTGAGTTTCCTTGAGAGCTGCTTGGAAGCCAGATGGTGTGTGAAGTTAGTGAGCCAAATGCAGTTATTCTCCCACAAGAACCACTCGGCTGATCCTTCTTCAATATGCCCTTCACCAACATGCAGTGTTTCCTTGATTGAATTAGCTCTCACAGCAATATTTGCGTCTAGAGCCTTTGCATTAAGGGCTATCTGAAAATGGCTGTGGCATTGAAGTTGCCTGTGAATGTGGAGTTGGTGGCATGTGAAACACGCAAGTGGAACCTTCGTTTGTGTGGGATGCTCTACCAGGTTCATTTCTAGATAATGCACTCAAAGGGCACTAAGCATAGACTGTGAAAACTGAGTTTCCTTGAGAGCTGCTTGGAAGCCTGATGGTGTGTGAAGTTAGTGAGCCAAATGGAGTTGTTCTCCCACAAGAACCACTCGGCTGAACCTTCTTCAATATGCCCTTCACCAACATGCAGTGTTTCCTTGATTGAATTAGCTCTCACAAAAATATTTGCGTCTAGAACCTTTGCATTGAGGGTTATCTGAAAATGGCTGTGGCGCTGAAGTTGCCTGTGAATGTGGAGTTGGTGGCATGTGAAACCCGCATGTGGAGCATTCGTTTGTGTGGCATGCTCACCAAGCTTCATTTCAGTCCTAGGCACTCACAGGGCACTAAGCATAGAGTGTGAAAACTGAGTTTCCTTGAGAGCTGCTTGGAAGCCTGATGGTGTGTGAAGTTAGTGAGGCAAATGGAGTTGTTCTCCCACAAGAACCACTCGGCTGATCCTTCTTCAATATGCCCTTCACCAACATGCAGTGTTTCCTTGATTGAATTAGCTCTCACACCAATATTTGCGTCTAGAGCCTTTGCATTGAGGGCTATCTGAAAACGGTTGAGGCGCTGAAGTTGCCTGTGACTGTGGAGTTGGTGGCATGTGAAACCCGCATGTGGAGCATTCGTTTGTGTGGGACGCTCACCAAGATTCATTTCAGTTCTAGGCACTCAAAGGGCACTAAGCATAGAGTGTGAAAACTGAGTTTCCTTGAGAGCTGCTTGGAAGCCTGATGGTGTGTGAAGTTAGTGAGCCAAATGGAGTTGTTCTCCCACAAGAACTACTCGGCTGATCCTTCTTCAATACGCCCTTCACCAACATGCAGTGTTTCCTTGATTGAATTAGCTCTCACACCAATATTTGCGTCTAGAGCCTTTGCATTGAGGGCTATCTGAAAAGGGGGCTGTGGCGCTGAAGTTGCCTGTGAATGTGGAGTTGGTGGCATGTGAAACACGCATGAGGAGCATTCGTTTGTGTGGGATGCTCTACCCAGGTTCATAGCTAGATAATGCACTCAAAGGGCACTAAGCATAGAGTGTGAAAACTGAGTTTCCTTGAGAGCTGCTTGGAAGCCTGATGGTGTGTTGAAGTTAGTGAGCCCAATGGAGTTGTTCTCCCACAAGAACCACTCGGCTGATCCTTCTTCAATATGGCCCTTCACCAACATGCAGTGTTTCCTTGATTGAATTAGCTCTCACACCAATATTTGCGTCTAGAGCCTTTGCATTGAGGGCTATCTGAAAACGGGTGGAAGCGCTGAAGTTGCTCTGTGAATGTGGAGTTGGTGGCATGTGAAACCCGCATGTGGAGCATTCGTTTGTGTGGGATGCTCACCAAGATTCTTTTCAGTCCTAGGCACTCAAAGGGGCACTAAGCATAGAGTGTGAAAACTGAGTTTCCTTGAGAGCTGCTTGGAAGCCTGATGCTGTGTGAAGCTAGTGAGCCAAATGGAGTTGTTCTCCCACAAGAACCACTCGGCTGATCCTTCTTCAATATGCCCTTCACCAACATGCAGTGTTTCCTTGAATTAGCTCTCACACCAATATTTGCGTCTAGAGCCTTTGCATTGAGGGCTATCTGAAAACGGCTGTGGCGCTGGAGTTGCCTGTGAATGTGGAGTTGGTGGCATGTGAAACCCGCATGTGGAGCATTCGTTTGTGTGGGATGCCCTACCAGGTTCATTCCTAGATAATGCAATCAAGGGGCACTAAGCATAGAGTGTGAAAACTGAGTTTCCTTGAGAGCTGCTTGGAAGCCTGATGGTGTGTGAAGTTAGTGAGCCAAATGGAGTTCTTCTCCCACAAGAACCACTCGGCTTGATCCTTCTTCAATATGCCCTTCACCAACATGCAGTGTTTCCTTGATTGAATTAGCTCTCACACCGAATATTTGCGTCTAGAGCCTTTGCAGTGAGGGTTACTTGAAAACGGCTGTGGCGCTGAAGTTGCCTGTGAATGTGGAGTTGGGTGGCATGTGAAACCCGCATGTGGAGGCATTCGTTTGTGTGGGATGCTCACCAAGATTCTTTTCAGTCCTAGGCACTCAAAGGGCACTAAGCATAGAGTGTGAAAACTGAGTTTCCTTGAGAGCTGCTTGGAAGCCTGATGGTGTGTGAAGCTAGTGAGCCAAATGGAGTTGTTCTGCAAAAGAACCACTCGGCTGATCCTTCTTCAATATGCCCTTCACCAACATGCAGTGTTTCCTTGATTGAATTAGCTCTCACACCAATATTTGCATCTAGAGCCTTTGCATTGAGGGCTATCTGAAAAAGGTTGAGGCGCTGAAGTTGCCTGTGAATGTGGAGTTGGTGGCATGTGAAACCCGCATGTGGAGCATTCGTTTGTGTGGGATGCTCTACCAGGTTCATTCCTAGATAATGCACTCAAAGGGCACTAAGCATAGAGTGTGAAAACTGAGTTTCCTTGAGAGCTGCTTGGAAGCCTGATGGTGTGTGAAGTTAGTGAGCCAAATGGAGTTGTTCTCCCACAAGAACCACTCGGCTGATCCTTCTTCAATATGCCCTTCACCAACATGCAATGTTTCCTTGATTGAATTAGCTCTCACACCAATATTTGCGGTCTAGAGCCTTTGCATTGAGGGCTATTTGAAAACGGCTGTGGCGCTGAAGTTGCATGTGAATGTGGAGTTGGTGGCATGTGAAACCCCGCATGTGGAGCATTCGTTTGTGTGGGATGCTCTACCAGGTTCATTCCTAGATAATGCAATCAAGGGGCATTAAGCATAGACTGTGAAAACTGAGTTTCCTTGAGAGCTGCTTGGAAGCCAGATGGTGTGTGAAGTTAGTGAGCCAAATGGAATTGTTCTCCCCACAAGAACCACTCGGCTGATCCTTCTTCAATATGCCCTTCACCAACATGCAGTGTTTCCTTGATTGAATTAGCTCTCACACCAATATTTGCGTCTAGAGCCTTTGCATTGAGGGCTATTTGAAAACGGCTGTGGTTCTGAAGTTGCCTGTGAATGTGGAGTTGGTGGCATGTGAAACCCGCATGTGGAGCATTCGTTTGTGTGGGATGCTCACCAAGATTCGTTTCAGTCCTAGGCACTCAAAGGGCTCTAAGCATAGAGTGTGAAAACTGAGTTTCCTTGAGAGCTGCTGGGAAGCCTGATGGTGTGTGAAGTTAGTGAGCCAAAAGGAGTTGTTCTCCCACAAGAACCACTCGGCTGAACCTTCTTCAATATGCCCTTCACCAACATGCAGTGTTTCCTTGATTCAATTAGCTCTCACACCAATATTTGCGTCTAGAGCCTTTGCATTGAGGGTTATCTGAAAACGGCTGTGGTTCTGAAGTTGCCTGTGAATGTGGAGTTGGTGGCATGTGAAACCCGCATGTGGAGCATTCGTTTGTGTGGGATGCTCTACCAGCTTCATTCCTAGATAATATACTCAAAGGGCACTAAGCATAGAGTGTGAAAACTGAGTTTCCTTGAGAGCTGCTTGGAAGCCTGATGGTGTGTGCAGTTAGTGAGCCAAATGGAGTTGTTCTCCCACAAGAACCACTCGGCTGATCCTTCTTCAATATGCCCTTCACCAACATGAAGTGTTTCCTTGATTGAATTAGCTCTCACACCAATATTTGTTTCTAGAGCCTTTGCATTGAGGGCTATCTGAAAACGGTTGAGGCGCTGAAGTTGCCTGTGAATGTGGAGTTGGTGGCATGTGAAACGCGCATGTGGAGCATTCGTTTGTGTGGGATGCTCTACCAGGTTCATTCCTAGATAATGCACTCAAAGGGCACTAAGCATAGAGTGTGAAAACTGAGTTTCCTTGAGAGCTGCTTGGAAGCCTGATGGTGTGTGAAGTTAGTGATCCCAATGGAGTTGTTCTCCCACAAGAACCACTCGGCTGAACATTCTTCAATATGCCCTTCACCAACATGCAGTGTTTCCTTGATTGAATTAGCTCTCACACCAATATTTGCGTCTAGAGCCTTTGCATTGAGGGCTATCTGAAAACGGTGGAAGCGCTGAAGTTGCCTGTGACTGTGGAGTTGGTGGCATGTGAAACCCGCATGTGGAGCATTCGTTTGTGTGGGATGCTCACCAAGATTCTTTTCAGTCCTAGGCACTCAAAGGGCACTAAGCATAGAGTGTGAAAACTGAGTTTCCTTGAGAGCTGCTTGGAAGCCTGATGGTGTGTGAAGCTAGTGAGCCAAATGGAGTTGTTCTCCCACAAGAACCACTCGGCTGATCCTTCTTCAATATGCCCTTCACCAACATGCAGTGTTTCCTTGAATTAGCTCTCACACCAATATTTGCGTCTAGAGCCTTTGCATTGAGGGCTATCTGAAAACGGCTGTGGCGCTGGAGTTGCCTGTGAATGTGGAGTTGGTGGCATGTGAAACCCGCATGTGGAGCATTCGTTTGTGTGGGATGCCCTACCAGGTTCATTCCTAGATAATGCAATCAAGGGGCACTAAGCATAGAGTGTGAAAACTGAGTTTCCTTGAGAGCTGCTGGGAAGCCTGATGGTGTGTGAAGTTAGTGAGCCAAATGGAGTTCTTCTCCCACAAGAACCACTCGGCTGATCCTTCTTCAATATGCCCTTCACCTACATGCAGTGTTTCCTTGATTGTACTAGCTCTCACACCAATATTTGCGTCTAGAGCCTTTGCATTGAGGGCTATCTGAAAACGGTTGAGGCGCTGAAGTTGCCTGTGACTGTGGAGTTTGTGGCATGTGAAACCCGCATGTGGAGCATTCGTTTGTGTGGGATGCTCTACCAGGTTCATTCCTAGATAATGTACTCAAAGGGCACTAAGCATAGAGTGTGAAAACTGAGTTTCCTTGAGAGCTGCTTGGAAGCCTGATGGTGTGTGAAGTTAGTGATCCCAATGGAGTTGTTCTCCCACAAGAACCACTCGGCTGATCCTTCTTCAATATGCCCTTCACCAACATGCAGTGTTTCCTTGATTGAATTAGCTCTCACACCAATATTTGTTTCTAGAGCCTTTGCATTGAGGGCTATCTGAAAACGGTTGAGGCGCTGAAGTTGCCTGTGAATGTGGAGTTGGTGGCATGTGAAACCCGCATGTGGAGCATTCGTTTGTGTGGGATGCTCTACCAAGCTTCATTTCAGTCCTAGGCACTCAAATGGCACTAAGCATAGAGTGTGAAAACTGAGTTTCCTTGAGAGGTGCTTGGAAGCCTGATGGTGTGTGAAGTTAGTGAGCCAAATGGAGTTGTTCTCCCACAAGAACCACTTGGCTGAACATTCTTCAATATGCCCTTCACCAACATGCAGTGTTTCCTTGATTGAATTAGCTCTCACACCAATATTTGCGTCTAGAGCCTTTGCATTGAGGGCTATCTGAAAACGGCTGTGGCGCTGAAGTTGCCTGTGACTGTGGAGTTGGTGGCATGTGAAACCCGCATGTGGAGCATTCGTTTGTGTGGGATGCTCACCAAGATTCTTTTCAGTCCTAGGCACTCAAAGGGCAAAGCATAGAGTGTGAAAACTGAGTTTCCTTGAGAGCTGCTTGGAAGCCTGATGGTGTGTGAAGCTAGTGAGCCAAATGGAGTTGTTCTCCCACAAGGACCACTCGGCTAATCCTTCTTCAATATGCCCTTCACCAACATGCAGTGTTTCCTTGATTGAATTAGCTCTCACACCAATATTTGCGTCTAGAGCCTTTGCATTGAGGGCTATCTGAAAACGGTTGAGGCGCTGAAGTTGCCTGTGACTGTGGAGTTGGTGGCATGTGAAACCCGCATGTGGAGCATTCGTTTGTGTGGGATGCTCTACCAGGTTCATTTCTAGATAATGCACTCAAAGGGCACTAAGCATAGAGTGTGAAAACTGAGTTTCCTTGAGAGCTGCTTGGAAGCCTGATGGTGTGTGAAGTTAGTGAGCCAAATGGAGTTGTTCTCCCACAAGAACCACTCGGCTGATCGTTCTTCAATATGCCCTTCACCAACATGCAGTGTTTCCTTGCTTGAATTAGCTCTCACACCAATATTTGCGTCTAGAGCCTTTGCATTGAGGGCTATTTGAAAACGGCTGTGGCGCTGAAGTTGCCTGTGACTGTGGAGTTGGTGGCATGTGAAACCCGCATGTGGAGCATTCGTTTGTATGGGATGCTCTACCAGGTTCATTCCTAGATAATGCAAACAAGGGGCACTAAGCATAGACTGTGAAAACTGAGTTTCCTTGAGAGCTGCTTGGAAGCCTGAATGTGTGTGAAGTTAGTGAGCCAAATGGAGTTGTTCTCCCACAAGAACCACTCGGCTGATCCTTCTTCAATATGCCCTTCACCAACATGCAGTGTTTCCTTGATTGAATTAGCTCTCACACCAATATTTGCGTCTAGAGCCTTTGCATTGAGGGCTATCTGAAAACGGCTGTGGCGCTGAAGTTGCCTGTGAATGTGGAGTTGTTGGCATGTGAAACCCGCATGTGGAGCATTCGTTTGTGTGGGATGCTCTACCAGGTTCATTCCTAGATAATGCACTCAAAGGGCACTAAGCATAGAGTGTGAAAACTGAGTTTCCTTGAGAGCTGCTTGGAAGCCTGATGGTGTGTGAAGTTAGTGAGCCAAATGGAGTTGTTCTCCCACAAGTACCACTCGGCTGATCCTTCTTCAATATGCCCTTCACCAACATGCAGTGTTTCCTTGATTGAATTAGCTCTCACACCAATATTTGTGTCTTGAGCCTTTGCATTGAGGACTATCTGAAAACGGCTGTGTTGCTGAAGTTGCCTGTGAATGTGGAGTTGGTGGCATGGGAAACCCGCATGTGGAGCATTCGTTTGTGTGGCATGCTCACCAAGATTCATTTCAGTCCTAGGCACTCAAAGGGCTCTAAGCGTAGAGTGTGAAAACTGAGTTTCCTTGAGAGCTGCTTGGAAGCCTGATGGTGTGTGAAGTTAGTGATCCCAATGGAGTTGTTCTCCCACAAGAACCACTCGGCTGAACATTCTTCAATATGCCCTTCACCAACATGCAGTGTTTCCTTGATTGAATTAGCTCTCACACCAATATTTGCGTCTAGAGCCTTTGCATTGAGGGCTATCTGAAAACGGTGGAAGCGCTGAAGTTGCCTGTGACTGTGGAGTTGGTGGCATGTGAAACCCGCATGTGGAGCATTCGTTTGTGTGGGATGCTCACCAAGATTCTTTTCAGTCCTAGGCACTCAAAGGGCACTAAGCATAGAGTGTGAAAACTGAGTTTCCTTGAGAGCTGCTTGGAAGCCTGATGGTGTGTGAAGCTAGTGAGCCAAATGGAGTTGTTCTCCCACAAGAACCACTCGGCTGATCCTTCTTCAATATGCCCTTCACCAACATGCAGTGTTTCCTTGAATTAGCTCTCACACCAATATTTGCGTCTAGAGCCTTTGCATTGAGGGCTATCTGAAAACGGCTGTGGCGCTGGAGTTGCCTGTGAATGTGGAGTTGGTGGCATGTGAAACCCGCATGTGGAGCATTCGTTTGTGTGGGATGCCCTACCAGGTTCATTCCTAGATAATGCAATCAAGGGGCACTAAGCATAGAGTGTGAAAACTGAGTTTCCTTGAGAGCTGCTGGGAAGCCTGATGGTGTGTGAAGTTAGTGAGCCAAATGGAGTTCTTCTCCCACAAGAACCACTCGGCTGATCCTTCTTCAATATGCCCTTCACCTACATGCAGTGTTTCCTTGATTGTACTAGCTCTCACACCAATATTTGCGTCTAGAGCCTTTGCATTGAGGGCTATCTGAAAACGGTTGAGGCGCTGAAGTTGCCTGTGACTGTGGAGTTTGTGGCATGTGAAACCCGCATGTGGAGCATTCGTTTGTGTGGGATGCTCTACCAGGTTCATTCCTAGATAATGTACTCAAAGGGCACTAAGCATAGAGTGTGAAAACTGAGTTTCCTTGAGAGCTGCTTGGAAGCCTGATGGTGTGTGAAGTTAGTGATCCCAATGGAGTTGTTCTCCCACAAGAACCACTCGGCTGATCCTTCTTCAATATGCCCTTCACCAACATGCAGTGTTTCCTTGATTGAATTAGCTCTCACACCAATATTTGTTTCTAGAGCCTTTGCATTGAGGGCTATCTGAAAACGGTTGAGGCGCTGAAGTTGCCTGTGAATGTGGAGTTGGTGGCATGTGAAACCCGCATGTGGAGCATTCGTTTGTGTGGGATGCTCTACCAAGCTTCATTTCAGTCCTAGGCACTCAAATGGCACTAAGCATAGAGTGTGAAAACTGAGTTTCCTTGAGAGGTGCTTGGAAGCCTGATGGTGTGTGAAGTTAGTGAGCCAAATGGAGTTGTTCTCCCACAAGAACCACTTGGCTGAACATTCTTCAATATGCCCTTCACCAACATGCAGTGTTTCCTTGATTGAATTAGCTCTCACACCAATATTTGCGTCTAGAGCCTTTGCATTGAGGGCTATCTGAAAACGGCTGTGGCGCTGAAGTTGCCTGTGACTGTGGAGTTGGTGGCATGTGAAACCCGCATGTGGAGCATTCGTTTGTGTGGGATGCTCACCAAGATTCTTTTCAGTCCTAGGCACTCAAAGGGCACTAAGCATAGAGTGTGAAAACTGAGTTTCCTTGAGAGCTGCTTGGAAGCCTGATGGTGTGTGAAGCTAGTGAGCCAAATGGAGTTGTTCTCCCACAAGGACCACTCGGCTAATCCTTCTTCAATATGCCCTTCACCAACATGCAGTGTTTCCTTGATTGAATTAGCTCTCACACCAATATTTGCGTCTAGAGCCTTTGCATTGAGGGCTATCTGAAAACGGTTGAGGCGCTGAAGTTGCCTGTGACTGTGGAGTTGGTGGCATGTGAAACCCGCATGTGGAGCATTCGTTTGTGTGGGATGCTCTACCAGGTTCATTTCTAGATAATGCACTCAAAGGGCACTAAGCATAGAGTGTGAAAACTGAGTTTCCTTGAGAGCTGCTTGGAAGCCTGATGGTGTGTGAAGTTAGTGAGCCAAATGGAGTTGTTCTCCCACAAGAACCACTCGGCTGATCGTTCTTCAATATGCCCTTCACCAACATGCAGTGTTTCCTTGCTTGAATTAGCTCTCACACCAATATTTGCGTCTAGAGCCTTTGCATTGAGGGCTATTTGAAAACGGCTGTGGCGCTGAAGTTGCCTGTGACTGTGGAGTTGGTGGCATGTGAAACCCGCATGTGGAGCATTCGTTTGTATGGGATGCTCTACCAGGTTCATTCCTAGATAATGCAAACAAGGGGCACTAAGCATAGACTGTGAAAACTGAGTTTCCTTGAGAGCTGCTTGGAAGCCTGAATGTGTGTGAAGTTAGTGAGCCAAATGGAGTTGTTCTCCCACAAGAACCACTCGGCTGATCCTTCTTCAATATGCCCTTCACCAACATGCAGTGTTTCCTTGATTGAATTAGCTCTCACACCAATATTTGCGTCTAGAGCCTTTGCATTGAGGGCTATCTGAAAACGGCTGTGGCGCTGAAGTTGCCTGTGAATGTGGAGTTGTTGGCATGTGAAACCCGCATGTGGAGCATTCGTTTGTGTGGGATGCTCTACCAGGTTCATTCCTAGATAATGCACTCAAAGGGCACTAAGCATAGAGTGTGAAAACTGAGTTTCCTTGAGAGCTGCTTGGAAGCCTGATGGTGTGTGAAGTTAGTGAGCCAAATGGAGTTGTTCTCCCACAAGTACCACTCGGCTGATCCTTCTTCAATATGCCCTTCACCAACATGCAGTGTTTCCTTGATTGAATTAGCTCTCACACCAATATTTGTGTCTTGAGCCTTTGCATTGAGGACTATCTGAAAACGGCTGTGTTGCTGAAGTTGCCTGTGAATGTGGAGTTGGTGGCATGGGAAACCCGCATGTGGAGCATTCGTTTGTGTGGGATGCTCACCAAGATTCATTTCAGTCCTAGGCACTCAAAGGGCACTAAGCATAGAGTGTGAAAACTGAGTTTCCTTGAGAGCTGCTTGGAAGCCTGATGGTGTGTGAAGTTAGTGAGCCAAATGGAGTTGTTCTCCCACAAGAACCACTCGGCTGATCCTTCTTCAATATGCCCTTCACCAACATGCAGTGTTTCCTTGATTGAATTAGCTCTCACACCAATATTTGCGTCTAGAGCCTTTGCATTGAGGGCTATCTGAAAACGGCTTTGGCGCTGGAGTTGCCTGTGAATGTGGAGTTGGTGGCATGTGAAACCCGCATGTGGAGCATTCGTTTGTGTGGGATGCTCACCAAGATTCATTTCAGTCCTAGGCACTCAAAGGGCACTAAGCATAGAGTGTGAAAACTGAGTTTCCTTGAGAGCTGCTTGGAAGCCTGATGGTGTGTGAAGTTAGTGAGCCAAATGGAGTTGTTCTCCCACAAGAACCACTCGGCTGATCCTTCTTCAATATGCCCTTCACCAACATGCAGTGTTTCCTTGATTGAATTAGCTCTCACACCAATATTTGCGTCTAGAGCCTTTGCATTGAGGGCTATCTGAAAACGGTTGAGGCGCTGAAGTTGCCTGTGACTGTGGAGTTGGTGGCATGTGAAACCCGCATGTGGAGCATTCGTTTGTGTGGGATGCTCTACCAGGTTCATTTCTAGATAATGCACTCAAAGGGCACTAAGCATAGAGTGTGAAAACTGAGTTTCCTTGAGAGCTGCTTGGAAGCCTGATGGTGTGTGAAGTTAGTGAGCCAAATGGAGTTGTTCTCCCACAAGAACCACTCGGCTGATCCTTCTTCAATATGCCCTTCACCAACATGCACTGTTTCCTTGATTGAATTAGCTCTCACACAAATATTTGCGTCTAGAGCCTTTGCATTGAGGGCTATCTGAAAACGGCTGTGGCGCTGAAGTTGCCTGTGACTGTGGAGTTGGTGGCATGTGAAACCCGCATGTGGAGCATTCGTTTGTGTGGGATGCTCACCAAGATTCTTTTCAGTCCTAGGCACTCAAAGGGCACTAAGCATAGAGTGTGAAAACTGAGTTTCCTTGAGAGCTGCTTGGAAGCCTGATGGTGTGTGAAGCTAGTGAGCCAAATGGAGTTGTTCTCCCACAAGAACCACTCGGCTGATCCTTCTTCAATATGCCCTTCACCAACATGCAGTGTTTCCTTGATTGAATTAGCTCTCACACCAATATTTGCGTCTAGAGCCTTTGCATTGAGGGCTATCTGAAAACGGTTGAGGCGCTGAAGTTGCCTGTGACTGTGGAGTTGGTGGCATGTGAAACCCGCATGTGGAGCATTCGTTTGTGTGGGATGCTCTACCAGGTTCATTTCTAGATAATGCACTCAAAGGGCACTAAGCATAGAGTGTGAAAACTGAGTTTCCTTGAGAGCTGCTTGGAAGCCTGATGGTGTGTGAAGTTAGTGAGCCAAATGGAGTTGTTCTCCCACAAGGACCACTTGGCTGATCCTTCTTCAATATGCCCTTCACCAACATGCAATGTTTCCTTGATTGAATTAGCTCTCACACCAATATTTGCGTCTAGAGCCTTTGCATTGAGGGTTATTTGAAAACGGCTGTGGCGCTGAAGTTGCATGTGAATGTGGAGTTGGTGGCATGTGAAACACGCATGTGCAGCATTCGTTTGTGTAGGATGCTCTACCAGGTTTATTCCTAGATAATGCACTCAAAGGGCACTAAGCATAGAGTGTGAAAACTGAGTTTCCTTGAGAGCTGCTTGGAAGCCTGATGGTGTGTGAAGTTAGTGAGCCAAATGGAGTTGTTGTCCCACAAGAACCACTCGGCTGATCCTTCTTCAATATGCCCTTCACCAACATGCAGTGTTTCCTTGATTGAATTAGCTCTCACACCAATATTTGCGTCTAGAGCCTTTGCATTGAGGGCTATTTGAAAACGGCTGTGGTTCTGAAGTTGCCTGTGACTTTGGAGTTGGTGGCATGTGAAACCCGCATGTGGAGCATTCGTTTGTGTGGGATGCTCACCAAGATTCGTTTCAGTCCTAGGCACTCAAAGGGCTCTAAGCATAGAGTGTGAAAACTGAATTTCCTTGAGAGCTGCTTGGAAGCCTGATGGTGTGTAAAGTTATTGAGCCAAATGGAGTTGTTCTCCCACAAGAACCACTCGGCTGATCCTTCTTCAATATTCGCTTCAGCAACATGCAGTGTTTCCTTGATTGAATTAGCTCTCACACCAATATTTGCGTCTAGAGCCTTTGCATTGAGAGCTATCTGAAAACGGCTGTGGCGCTGAAGTTGCCTGTGACTGTAGAGTTGGTGGCATGTGAAACCCGCATGTGGAGCATTCGTTTGTGTGGGATGCTCTACCAGGTTCATTCCTAGATAATGCGATCAAGGGGCACTAAGCATAGAGTGTGAAAACTGAGTTTCCTTGAGAGCTGCTGGGAAGCCTGATGGTGTGTGAAGTTAGTGATCCCAATGGAGTTGTTCTCCCACAAGAACCACTCGGCTGATCCTTCTTCAATATGCCCTTCACCAACATGCACTGTTGCCTTGATTGAATTAGCTCTCACACCAATATTTGCGTCTAGAGCCTTTGCATTGAGGGCTACTTGAAAACGGCTGTGGCGCTGAAGTTGCCTGTGAATGTGGAGTTGGTGGCATGTGAAACCCGCATGTGGAGCATTCGTTTGTGTGGGATGCTCTACCAGGTTCTTTCCTAGATAATGTACTCAAAGGGCACTAAGCATAGAGTGTGAAAACTGAGTTTCCTTGAGAGGTGCTTGGAAGCCTGATGGTGTGTGAAGTTAGTGATCCCAATGGAGTTGTTCTCCCACAAGAACCACTCGGCTGATCCTTCTTCAATATGCCCTTCACCAACATGCAGTGTTTCCTTGATTGAATTAGCTCTCACACCAATATTTGCGTCTAGAGCCTTTGCAGTGAGGGCTATCTGAAAACGGCTGTGGCGCTGAAGTTGCCTGTGACTGTGGAGTTGGTGGCATGTGAAACCCGCATGTGGAGCATTCGTTTGTGTGGGATGCTCACCAAGATTCATTTCAGTCCCAGACACTCAAAGGGCTCTAAGCATAGAGTGTGAAAACTGAGTTTCCTTGAGAGCTGCTTGGAAGCCTGATGGTGTGTGAAGTTAGTGAGCCAAATGGAGTTGTTCTCCCACAAGAACTACTCGGCTGATCCTTCTTCAATATGCCCTTCACCAACATGCAGTATTTCCTTGATTGAATTAGCTCTCACACCAATATTTGCGTCTAGAGCCTTTGCAGTGAGGGTTACTTGAAAACGGCTGTGGCGCTGAAGTTGCCTGTGAATGTGGAGTTGGTGGCATGTGAAACCCGCATGTGGAGCATTCGTTTGTGTGGGATGCTCTACCAGGTTCATTCCTAGATAATGTACTCAAAGGGCACTAAGCATAGAGTGTGAAAACTGAGTTTCCTTGAGAGCTGCTTGGAAGCCTGATGGTGTGTGAAGTTAGTGATCCCAATGGAGTTGTTCTCCCACAAGAACCACTCGGCTGATCCTTCTTCAATATGCCCTTCACCAACATGCAGTGTTTCCTTGATTGAATTAGCTCTCACACCAATATTTGTTTCTAGAGCCTTTGCATTGAATGCTATCTGAAAACGGTTGAGGCGCTGAAGTTGCCTGTGAATGTGGAGTTGGTGGCATGTGAAACCCGCATGTGGAGCATTCGTTTGTGTGGGATGCTCTACCAAGCTTCATTTCAGTCCTAGGCACTCAAATGGCACTAAGCATAGAGTGTGAAAACTGAGTTTCCTTGAGAGCTGCTTGGAAGCCTGATGGTGTGTGAAGTTAGTGAGCCAAATGGAGTTGTTCTCCCACAAGAACCACTTGGCTGAACATTCTTCAATATGCCCTTCACCAACATGCAGTGTTTCCTTGATTGAATTATCTCTCACACCAATATTTGCGTCTAGAGCCTTTGCATTGAGGGCTATCTGAAAACGGCTGTGGCGCTGAAGTTGCCTGTGAATGTGGAGTTGGTGGCATGTGAAACCCGCATGTGGAGCATTCGTTTGTGTGGCATGCTCACCAAGATTCATTTCAGTCGTAGGCACTCAAAGGGCACTAAGCATAGAGTGTGAAAACTGAGTTTCCTTGAGAGCTGCTTGGAAGCCTGATGGTGTGTGAAGCTAGTGAGCCAAATGGAGTTGTTCTCCCACAAGGACCACTCGGCTGATCCTTCTTCAATATGCCCTTCACCAACATGCAGTGTTTCCTTGATTGAATTAGCTCTCACACCAATATTTGCGTCTAGAGCCTTTGCATTGAGGGCTATCTGAAAACGGTTGAGGCGCTGAAGTTGCCTGTGACTGTGGAGTTGGTGGCATGTGAAACCCGCATGTGGAGCATTCGTTTGTGTGGGATGCTCTACCAGGTTCATTTCTAGATAATGCACTCAAAGGGCACTAAGCATAGAGTGTGAAAACTGAGTTTCCTTGAGAGCTGCTTGGAAGCCTGATGGTGTGTGAAGTTAGTGAGCCAAATGGAGTTGTTCTCCCACAAGAACCACTCGGCTGATCCTTCTTCAATATGCCCTTCACCAACATGCAGTGTTTCCTTGCTTGAATTAGCTCTCACACCAATATTTGCGTCTAGAGCCTTTGCATTGAGGGCTATTTGAAAACGGCTGTGGCGCTGAAGTTGCCTGTGACTGTGGAGTTGGTGGCATGTGAAACCCGCATGTGGAGCATTCGTTTGTATGGGATGCTCTACCAGGTTCATTCCTAGATAATGCAAACAAGGGGCACTAAGCATAGACTGTGAAAACTGAGTTTCCTTGAGAGCTGCTTGGAAGCCTGATGGTGTGTGAAGTTAGTGAGCCAAATGGAGTTGTTCTCCCACAAGAACCACTCGGCTGATCCTTCTTCAATATGCCCTTCACCAACATGCAGTGTTTCCTTGATTGAATTAGCTCTCACACCAATATTTGCGTCTAGAGCCTTTGCAGTGAGGGCTATCTGAAAACGGCTGTGGCGCTGAAGTTGCCTGTGACTGTGGAGTTGGTGGCATGTGAAACCCGCATGTGGAGCATTCGTTTGTGTGGGATGCTCACCAAGATTCTTTTCAGTCCTAGGCACTCAAAGGGCACTAAGCATAGAGTGTGAAAACTGAGTTTCCTTGAGAGGTGCTTGGAAGCCTGATGGTGTGTGAAGTTAGTGAGCCAAATGGAGTTGTTCTCCCACAAGAACCACTCGGCTGATCCTTCTTCAATATGCCCTTCACCAACATGCAGTGTTTCCTTGATTGAATTAGCTCTCACACCAATATTTGCGTCTAGAGCCTTTGCATTGAGGGCTATCTGAAAACGGCTGTGGCGCTGAAGTTGCCTGTGAATGTGGAGTTGGTGGCATGTGAAACCCGCATGTGGAGCATTCGTTTGTGTGGGATGCTCTACCAGGTTCATTCCTAGATAATGCACTCAAAGGGCACTAAGCATAGAGTGTGAAAACTGAGTTTCCTTGAGAGCTGCTTGGAAGCCTGATGGTGTGTGAAGTTAGTGAGCCAAATGGAGTTGTTCTCCCACAAGTACCACTCGGCTGATCCTTCTTCAATATGCCCTTCACCAACATGCAGTGTTTCCTTGATTGAATTAGCTCTCACACCAATATTTGGGTCTTGAGCCTTTGCATTGAGGACTATCTGAAAACGGCTGTGTTGCTGAAGTTGCCTGTGAATGTGGAGTTGGTGGCATGGGAAACCCGCATGTGGAGCATTCGTTTGTGTGGGATGCTCACCAAGATTCATTTCAGTCCTAGGCACTCAAAGGGCACTAAGCATAGAGTGTGAAAACTGAGTTTCCTTGAGAGCTGCTTGGAAGCCTGATGGTGTGTGAAGTTAGTGAGCCAAATGGAGTTGTTCTCCCACAAGAACCACTCGGCTGATCCTTCTTCAATATGCCCTTCACCAACATGCAGTGTTTCCTTGATTGAATTAGCTCTCACACCAATATTTGCGTCTAGAGCCTTTGCATTGAGGGCTATCTGAAAACGGCTGTGGCGCTGGAGTTGCCTGTGAATGTGGAGTTGGTGGCATGTGAAACCCGCATGTGGAGCATTCGTTTGTGTGGGATGCTCACCAAGATACATTTCAGTCCTAGGCACTCAAAGGGCACTAAGCATAGAGTGTGAAAACTGAGTTTCCTTGAGAGCTGCTTGGAAGCCTGATGGTGTGTGAAGTTAGTGAGCCAAATGGAGTTGTTCTCCCACAAGAACCACTCGGCTGATCCTTCTTCAATATGCCCTTCACCAACATGCAGTGTTTCCTTGATTGAATTAGCTCTCACACCAATATTTGCGTCTAGAGCCTTTGCATTGAGGGCTACTTGAAAACGGCTGTGGCGCTGAAGTTGCCTGTGAATGTGGAGTTGGTGGCATGTGAAACCCGCATGTGGAGCATTCGTTTGTGTGGGATGCTCTACCAGGTTCTTTCCTAGATAATGTACTCATAGGGCACTAAGCATAAAGTGTGAAAACTGAGTTTCCTTGAGAGCTGCTTGGAAGCCTGATGGTGTGTGAAGTTAGTGATCCCAATGGAGTTGTTCTCCCACAAGAACCACTCGGCTGATCCTTCTTCAATATGCCCTTCACCAACATGCAGTGTTTCCTTGATTGAATTAGCTCTCACACCAATATTTGCGTCTAGAGCCTTTGCAGTGAGGGCTATCTGAAAACGGCTGTGGCGCTGAAGTTGCCTGTGACTGTGGAGTTGGTGGCATGTGAAACCCGCATGTGGAGCATTCGTTTGTGGGGCATGCTCACCAAGATTCATTTCAGTCCTAGGCACTCACAGGGCACTAAGCATAGAGTGTGAAAACTGAGTTTCCTTGAGAGCTGCTTGGAAACTTGATGGTGTGTGAAGTTAGTGAGCCAAATGGAGTTGTTCTCCCACAAGAACCACTCGGCTGATCCTTCTTCAATATGCCCTTCACCAACATGCAGTGTTTCCTTGATTGAATTAGCTCTCACACCAATATTTGCGTCTAGAGCCTTTGCATTGAGGGCTATCTGAAAACGGTTGAGGCGCTGAAGTTGCCTGTGACTGTGGAGTTGGTGGCATGTGAAACCCGCATGTGGAGCATTCGTTTGTGTGGGATGCTCTACCAGGTTCATTTCTAGATAATGCACTCAAAGGGCACTAAGCATAGAGTGTGAAAACTGAGTTTCCTTGAGAGCTGCTTGGAAGCCTGATGGTGTGTGAAGTTAGTGAGCCAAATGGAGTTGTTCTCACACAAGAACCACTTGGCTGAACATTCTTCAATATGCCCTTCACCAACATGCAGTGTTTCCTTGATTGAATTAGCTCTCACACCAATATTTGCGTCTAGAGCCTTTGCAGTGAGGGCTATCTGAAAACGGTGGAAGCGCTGAAGTTGCCTGTGACTGTGGAGTTGGTGGCATGTGAAACCCGCATGTGGAGCATTCGTTTGTGTGGGATGCTCACCAAGATTCTTTTCAGTCCTAGGCACTCAAAGGGCACTAAGCATAGAGTGTGAAAACTGAGTTTCCTTGAGAGCTGCTTGGAAGCCTGATGGTGTGTGAAGCTAGTGAGCCAAATGGAGTTGTTCTCCCACAAGAACCACTCGGCTGATCCTTCTTCAATATGCCCTTCACCAACATGCAGTGTTTCCTTGATTGAATTAGCTCTCACACCAATATTTGCGTCTAGAGCCTTTGCATTGAGGGCTACTTGAAAACGGCTGTGGCGCTGAAGTTGCCTGTGAATGTGGAGTTGGTGGCATGTGAAACCCGCATGTGGAGCATTCGTTTGTGTGGGATGCTCTACCAGGTTCTTTCCTAGATAATGTACTCATAGGGCACTAAGCATAAAGTGTGAAAACTGAGTTTCCTTGAGAGCTGCTTGGAAGCCTGATGGTGTGTGAAGTTAGTGATCCCAATGGAGTTGTTCTCCCACAAGAACCACTCGGCTGATCCTTCTTCAATATGCCCTTCACCAACATGCAGTGTTTCCTTGATTGAATTAGCTCTCACACCAATATTTGCGTCTAGAGCCTTTGCAGTGAGGGCTATCTGAAAACGGCTGTGGCGCTGAAGTTGCCTGTGACTGTGGAGTTGGTGGCATGTGAAACCCGCATGTGGAGCATTCGTTTGTGGGGCATGCTCACCAAGATTCATTTCAGTCCTAGGCACTCACAGGGCACTAAGCATAGAGTGTGAAAACTGAGTTTCCTTGAGAGATGCTTGGAAACTTGATGGTGTGTGAAGTTAGTGAGCCAAATGGAGTTGTTCTCCCACAAGAACCACTCGGCTGATCCTTCTTCAATATGCCCTTCACCAACATGCAGTGTTTCCTTGATTGAATTAGCTCTCACACCAATATTTGCGTCTAGAGCCTTTGCATTGAGGGCTATCTGAAAACGGTTGAGGCGCTGAAGTTGCCTGTGACTGTGGAGTTGGTGGCATGTGAAACCCGCATGTGGAGCATTCGTTTGTGTGGGATGCTCTACCAGGTTCATTTCTAGATAATGCACTCAAAGGGCACTAAGCATAGAGTGTGAAAACTGAGTTTCCTTGAGAGCTGCTTGGAAGCCTGATGGTGTGTGAAGTTAGTGAGCCAAATGGAGTTGTTCTCACACAAGAACCACTTGGCTGAACATTCTTCAATATGCCCTTCACCAACATGCAGTGTTTCCTTGATTGAATTAGCTCTCACACCAATATTTGCGTCTAGAGCCTTTGCAGTGAGGGCTATCTGAAAACGGTGGAAGCGCTGAAGTTGCCTGTGACTGTGGAGTTGGTGGCATGTGAAACCCGCATGTGGAGCATTCGTTTGTGTGGGATGCTCACCAAGATTCTTTTCAGTCCTAGGCACTCAAAGGGCACTAAGCATAGAGTGTGAAAACTGAGTTTCCTTGAGAGCTGCTTGGAAGCCTGATGGTGTGTGAAGCTAGTGAGCCAAATGGAGTTGTTCTCCCACAAGAACCACTCGGCTGATCCTTCTTCAATATGCCCTTCACCAACATGCAGTGTTTCCTTGATTGAATTAGCTCTCACACCAATATTTGCGTCTAGAGCCTTTGCATTGAGGGCTATCTGAAAACGGTTGAGGCGCTGAAGTTGCCTGTGACTGTGGAGTTGGTGGCATGTGAAACCCGCATGTGGAGCATTCGTTTGTGTGGGATGCTCTACCAGGTTCATTTCTAGATAATGCACTCAAAGGGCACTAAGCATAGAGTGTGAAAACTGAGTTTCCTTGAGAGCTGCTTGGAAGCCTGATGGTGTGTGAAGTTAGTGAGCCAAATGGAGTTGTTCTCCCACAAGAACCACTTGGCTGATCCTTCTTCAATATGCCCTTCACCAACATGCAATGTTTCCTTGATTGAATTAGCTCTCACACCAATATTTGCGTCTAGAGCCTTTGCATTGAGGGTTATTTGAAAACGGCTGTGGCGCTGAAGTTGCATGTGAATGTGGAGTTGGTGGCATGTGAAACACGCATGTGCAGCATTCGTTTGTGTAGGATGCTCTACCAGGTTTATTCCTAGATAATGCACTCAAAGGGCACTAAGCATAGAGTGTGAAAACTGAGTTTCCTTGAGAGCTGCTTGGAAGCCTGATGGTGTGTGAAGTTAGTGAGCCAAATGGAGTTGTTCTCCCACAAGAACCACTCGGCTGATCCTTCTTCAATATGCCCTTCACCAACATGCAGTGTTTCCTTGATTGAATTAGCTCTCACACCAATATTTGCGTCTAGAGCCTTTGCATTGAGGGCTATTTGAAAACGGCTGTGGTTCTGAAGTTGCCTGTGACTTTGGAGTTGGTGGCATGTGAAACCCGCATGTGGAGCATTCGTTTGTGTGGGATGCTCACCAAGATTCGTTTCAGTCCTAGGCACTCAAAGGGCTCTAAGCATAGAGTGTGAAAACTGAATTTCCTTGAGAGCTGCTTGGAAGCCTGATGGTGTGTAAAGTTATTGAGCCAAATGGAGTTGTTCTCCCACAAGAACCACTCGGCTGATCCTTCTTCAATATTCGCTTCAGCAACATGCAGTGTTTCCTTGATTGAATTATCTCTCACACCAATATTTGCATCTAGAGCCTTTGCATTGAGGGTTATCTGAAAACAGCTGTGGCGCTGGAGTTGCCTGTGAATGTGGAGTTGGTGGCATGTGAAACCCGCATGTGGAGCATTCGTTTGTGTGGGATGCACACCAAGATTCATTTCAGTCCTAGGCACTCAAAGGGCTCTAAGCGTAGAGTGTGAAAACTGAGTTTCCTTGAGAGGTGCTTGGAAGCCTGATGGTGTGTGAAGTTAGTGAGCCAAATGGAGTTGTTCTCCCACAAGAACCACTCGGCTGATCCTTCCTCAATATGCCCTTCACCAACATGCAGTGTTTCCTTGATTGAATTAGCTCTCACACCAATATTTGCGTCTAGAGCCTTTGCATTGAGAGCTATCTGACAACGGCTGTGGCGCTGAAGTTGCCTGTGACTGTAGAGTTGGTGGCATGTGAAACCCGCATGTGGAGCATTCGTTTGTGTGGGATGCTCTACCAGGTTCATTCCTAGATAATGCAATCAAGGGGCACTAAGCATAGAGTGTGAAAACTGAGTTTCCTTGAGAGCTGCTGGGAAGCCTGATGGTGTGTGAAGTTAGTGAGCCAAATGGAGTTGTTCTCCCACAAGAACCACTCGGCTGATCCTTCTTCAATATGCCCTTCACCAACATGCAGTGTTTCCTTGATTGAATTAGCTCTCACACCAATATTTGCGTCTAGAGCCTTTGCATTGAGGGCTACTTGAAAACGGCTGTGGCGCTGAAGTTGCCTGTGAATGTGGAGTTGGTGGCATGTGAAACCCGCATGTGGAGCATTCGTTTGTGTGGGATGCTCTACCAGGTTCTTTCCTAGATACTGTACTCAAAGGGCACTAAGCATAGAGTGTGAAAACTGAGTTTCCTTGAGAGCTGCTTGGAAGCCTGATGGTGTGTGAAGTTAGTGATCCCAATGGAGTTGTTCTCCCACAAGAACCACTCGGCTGATCCTTCTTCAATATGCCCTTCACCAACATGCAATGTTTCCTTGATTGAATTAGCTCTCACACCAATATTTGCGTCTAGAGCCTTTGCAGTGAGGGCTATCTGAAAACGGCTGTGGCGCTGAAGTTGCCTGTGACTGTGGAGTTGGTGGCATGTGAAACCCGCATGTGGAGCATTCGTTTGTGGGGCATGCTCACCAAGATTCATTTCAGTCCTAGGCACTCACAGGGCACTAAGCATAGAGTGTGAAAACTGAGTTTCCTTGAGAGCTGCTTGGAAGCCTGATGGTGTGTGCAGTTAGTGAGCCAAATGGAGTTGTTCTCCCACAAGAACCACTCGGCTGAACCTTCTTCAATATGCCCTTCACCAACATGCAGTGTTTCCTTGATTGAATTAGCTCTCACACCAATATTTGTTTCTAGAGCCTTTGCATTGAGGGCTATCTGAAAACGGTTGAGGCGCTGAAGTTGCCTGTGAATGTGGAGTTGGTGGCATGTGAAACCCGCATGTGGAGCATTCGTTTGTGTGGGATGCTCTACCAAGATTCATTTCAGTCCTAGGCACTCAAAGGGCACTAAGCATAGAGTGTGAAAACTGAGTTGCCTTGAGAGCTGCTTGGAAGCCTGATGGTGTGTGAAGTTAGTGAGCCAAATGGAGTTGTTCTCCCACAAGAACCACTCGGCTGAACCTTCTTCAATATGCCCTTCACCAACATGCAGTGTTTCCTTGATTGAATTAGCTCTCACACCAATATTTGCGTCTAGAGCGTTTGCATTGAGGGCTATCTGAAAACGGCTGTGGCGCTGAAGTTGCCTGTGAATGTGGAGTTGGTGGCATGTGAAACCCGCATGTGGAGCATTCGTTTGTGTGGGATGCTCACCAAGATTCGTTTCAGTCCTAGGCACTCAAAGGGCACTAAGCATAGAGTGTGAAAACTGAGTTTCCTTGAGAGCTGCTGGGAAGCCTGATGGTGTGTGAAGTTAGTGAGCCAAATGGAGTTGTTCTCCCACAAGAACCACTCGGCTGATCCTTCTTCAATATGCCCTTCACCAACATGCAGTGTTTCCTTGATTGAATTAGCTCTCACACCAATATTTGCGTCTAGAGCCTTTGCAGTGAGGGCTACTTGAAAACGGCTGTGGCGCTGAAGTTGCCTGTGAATGTGGAGTTGGTGGCAAGTGAAACCCGCATGTGGAGCATTCGTTTGTGTGGGATGCTCTACCAGGTTCTTTCCTAGATAATGTACTCAAAGGGCACTAAGCATAGAGTGTGAAAACTGAGTTTCCTTGAGAGCTGCTTGGAAGCCTGATGGTGTGTGAAGTTAGTGATCCCAATGGAGTTGTTCTCCCACAAGAACCACTCGGCTGATCCTTCTTCAATATGCCCTTCACCAACATGCAATGTTTCCTTGATTGAATTAGCTCTCACACCAATATTTGCGTCTAGAGCCTTTGCAGTGAGGGCTATCTGAAAACGGCTGTGGCGCTGAAGTTGCCTGTGACTGTGGAGTTGGTGGCATGTGAAACCCGCATGTGGAGCATTCGTTTGTGGGGCATGCTCACCAAGATTCATTTCAGTCCTAGGCACTCACAGGGCACTAAGCATAGAGTGTGAAAACTGAGTTTCCTTGAGAGCTGCTTGGAAGCCTGATGGTGTGTGCAGTTAGTGAGCCAAATGGAGTTGTTCTCCCACAAGAACCACTCGGCTGAACCTTCTTCAATATGCCCTTCACCAACATGCAGTGTTTCCTTGATTGAATTAGCTCTCACACCAATATTTGCGTCTAGAGCCTTTGCATTGAGGGCTATCTGAAAACGGTTGAGGCGCTGAAGTTGCCTGTGACTGTGGAGTTGGTGGCATGTGAAACCCGCATGTGGAGCATTCGTTTGTGTGGGATGCTCTACCAAGATTCATTTCAGTCCTAGGCACTCAAAGGGCACTAAGCATAGAGTGTGAAAACTGAGTTTCCTTGAGAGCTGCTGGGAAGCCTGATGGTGTGTGAAGTTAGTGAGCCAAATGGAGTTGTTCTCCCACAAGAACCACTCGGCTGATCCTTCTTCAATATGCCCTTCACCAACATGCAGTGTTTCCTTGATTGAATTAGCTCTCACACCAATATTTGCGTCTAGAGCCTTTGCATTGAGGGCTATCTGAAAACGGCTGTGGCGCTGAAGTTGCCTGTGAATGTGGAGTTGGTGGCATGTGAAACCCGCATGTGGAGCATTCGTTTGTGTGGGATGCTCACCAAGATTCTTTTCAGTCCTAGGCACTCAAAGGGCACTAAGCATAGAGTGTGAAAACTGAGTTTCCTTGAGAGCTGCTGGGAAGCCTGATGGTGTGTGAAGTTAGTGAGCCAAATGGAGTTGTTCTCCCACAAGAACCACTCGGCTGATCCTTCTTCAATATGCCCTTCACCAACATGCAGTGTTTCCTTGATTGAATTAGCTCTCACACCAATATTTGCGTCTAGAGCCTTTGCATTGAGGGCTATCTGAAAACGGCTGTGGCGCTGAAGTTGCCTGTGAATGTGGAGTTGGTGGCATGTGAAACCCGCATGTGGAGCATTCGTTTGTGTGGGATGCTCTACCAGGTTCATTCCTAGATAATGCACTCAAAGGGCACTAAGCATAGAGTGTGAAAACTGAGTTTCCTTGAGAGCTGCTTGGAAGCCTGATGGTGTGTGAAGTTAGTGAGCCAAATGGAGTTGTTCTCCCACAAGTACCACTCGGCTGATCCTTCTTCAATATGCCCTTCACCAACATGCAGTGTTTCCTTGATTGAATTAGCTCTCACACCAATATTTGTGTCTTGAGCCTTTGCATTGAGGACTATCTGAAAACGGCTGTGTTGCTGAAGTTGCCTGTGAATGTGGAGTTGGTGGCATGGGAAACCCGCATGTGGAGCATTCGTTTGTGTGGGATGCTCACCAAGATTCATTTCAGTCCTAGGCACTCACAGGGCACTAAGCATAGAGTGTGAAAACTGAGTTTCCTTGAGAGCTGCTGGGAAGCCTGATGGTGTGTGAAGTTAGTGAGCCAAATGGAGTTGTTCTCCCACAAGAACCACTCGGCTGATCCTTCTTCAATATGCCCTTCACCAACATGCAGTGTTTCCTTGATTGAATTAGCTCTCACACCAATATTTGCGTCTAGAGCCTTTGCATTGAGGGCTATCTGAAAACGGTTGAGGCGCTGAAGTTGCCTGTGAATGTGGAGTTGGTGGCATGTGAAACCCGCATGTGGAGCATTCGTTTGTGTGGGATGCTCTACCAGGTTCATTTCTAGATAATGCACTCAAAGGGCACTAAGCATAGAGTGTGAAAACTGAGTTTCCTTGAGAGCTGCTTGGAAGCCTGATGGTGTGTGAAGTTAGTGAGCCAAATGGAGTTGTTCTCCCACAAGAACCACTTGGCTGAACATTCTTCAATATGCCCTTCACCAACATGCAGTGTTTCCTTGATTGAATTAGCTCTCACACCAATATTTGCGTCTAGAGCCTTTGCATTGAGGGCTATCTGAAAACGGCTGTGGCGCTGAAGTTGCCTGTGAATGTGGAGTTGGTGGCATGTGAAACCCGCATGTGGAGCATTCGTTTGTGTGGGATGCTCACCAAGATTCTTTTCAGTCCTAGGCACTCAAAGGGCACTAAGCATAGAGTGTGAAAACTGAGTTTCCTTGAGAGCTGCTTGGAAGCCTGATGGTGTGTGAAGCTAGTGAGCCAAATGGAGTTGTTCTCCCACAAGAACCACTCGGCTGATCCTTCTTCAATATGCCCTTCACCAACATGCAGTGTTTCCTTGATTGAATTAGCTCTCACACCAATATTTGCGTCTAGAGCCTTTGCATTGAGGGCTATCTGAAAACGGTTGAGGCGCTGAAGTTGCCTGTGACTGTGGAGTTGGTGGCATGTGAAACCCGCATGTGGAGCATTCGTTTGTGTGGGATGCTCTACCAGGTTCATTTCTAGATAATGCACTCAAAGGGCACTAAGCATAGAGTGTGAAAACTGAGTTTCCTTGAGAGCTGCTTGGAAGCCTGATGGTGTGTGAAGTTAGTGAGCCAAATGGAGTTGTTCTCCCACAAGAACCACTTGGCTGATCCTTCTTCAATATGCCCTTCACCAACATGCAATGTTTCCTTGATTGAATTAGCTCTCACACCAATATTTGCGTCTAGAGCCTTTGCATTGAGGGTTATTTGAAAACGGCTGTGGCGCTGAAGTTGCATGTGAATGTGGAGTTGGTGGCATGTGAAACACGCATGTGCAGCATTCGTTTGTGTAGGATGCTCTACCAGGTTTATTCCTAGATAATGCACTCAAAGGGCACTAAGCATAGAGTGTGAAAACTGAGTTTCCTTGAGAGCTGCTGGGAAGCCTGATGGTGTGTGAAGTTAGTGAGCCAAATGGAGTTGTTCTCCCACAAGAACCACTCGGCTGATCCTTCTTCAATATGCCCTTCACCAACATGCAGTGTTTCCTTGATTGAATTAGCTCTCACACCAATATTTGCGTCTAGAGCCTTTGCATTGAGGGCTATTTGAAAACGGCTGTGGTTCTGAAGTTGCCTGTGACTTTGGAGTTGGTGGCATGTGAAACCCGCATGTGGAGCATTCGTTTGTGTGGGATGCTCACCAAGATTCGTTTCAGTTCTAGGCACTCAAAGGGCTCTAAGCATAGAGTGTGAAAACTGAATTTCCTTGAGAGCTGCTTGGAAGCCTGATGGTGTGTAAAGTTATTGAGCCAAATGGAGTTGTTCTCTCACAAGAACCACTCGGCTGATCCTTCTTCAATATTCGCTTCAGCAACATGCAGTGTTTCCTTGATTGAATTATCTCTCACACCAATATTTGCATCTAGAGCCTTTGCATTGAGGGTTATCTGAAAACAGCTGTGGCGCTGGAGTTGCCTGTGAATGTGGAGTTGGTGGCATGTGAAACCCGCATGTGGAGCATTCGTTTGTGTGGGATGCACACCAAGATTCATTTCAGTCCTAGGCACTCAAAGGGCTCTAAGCGTAGAGTGTGAAAACTGAGTTTCCTTGAGAGCTGCTTGGAAGCCTGATGGTGTGTGAAGTTAGTGAGCCAAATGGAGTTGTTCTCCCACAAGAACCACTCGGCTGATCCTTCCTCAATATGCCCTTCACCAACATGCAGTGTTTCCTTGATTGAATTAGCTCTCACACCAATATTTGCGTCTAGAGCCTTTGCATTGAGAGCTATCTGAAAACGGCTGTGGCGCTGAAGTTGCCTGTGACTGTAGAGTTGGTGGCATGTGAAACCCGCATGTGGAGCATTCGTTTGTGTGGGATGCTCTACCAGGTTCATTCCTAGATAATGCAATCAAGGGGCACTAAGCATAGAGTGTGAAAACTGAGTTTCCTTGAGAGCTGCTGGGAAGCCTGATGGTGTGTGAAGTTAGTGAGCCAAATGGAGTTGTTCTCCCACAAGAACCACTCGGCTGATCCTTCTTCAATATGCCCTTCACCAACATGCAGTGTTTCCTTGATTGAATTAGCTCTCACACCAATATTTGCGTCTAGAGCCTTTGCATTGAGGGCTACTTGAAAACGGCTGTGTTGCTGAAGTTGCCTGTGAATGTGGAGTTGGTGGCATGTGAAACCCGCATGTGGAGCATTCGTTTGTGTGGGATGCTCTACCAGGTTCTTTCCTAGATAATGTACTCATAGGGCACTAAGCATAGAGTGTGAAAACTGAGTTTCCTTGAGAGCTGCTTGGAAGCCTGATGGTGTGTGAAGTTAGTGATCCCAATGGAGTTGTTCTCCCACAAGAACCACTCGGCTGATCCTTCTTCAATATGCCCTTCACCAACATGCAGTGTTTCCTTGATTGAATTAGCTCTCACACCAATATTTGCGTCTAGAGCCTTTGCAGTGAGGGCGATCTGAAAACGGCTGTGGCGCTGAAGTTGCCTGTGACTGTGGAGTTGGTGGCATGTGAAACCCGCATGTGGAGCATTCGTTTGTGGGGCATGCTCACCAAGATTCATTTCAGTCCTAGGCACTCACAGGGCACTAAGCATAGAGTGTGAAAACTGAGTTTCCTTGAGAGCTGCTTGGAAGCCTGATGGTGTGTGAAGTTAGTGAGCCAAATGGAGTTGTTCTCCCACAAGAACCACTCGGCTGATCCTTCTTCAATATGCCCTTCACCAACATGCAGTGTTTCCTTGATTGAATTAGCTCTCACACCAATATTTGCGTCTAGAGCCTTTGCATTGAGGGCTATCTGAAAACGGCTGTGGCGCTGAAGTTGCCTGTGACTGTGGAGTTGGTGGCATGTGAAACCCGCATGTGGAGCATTCGTTTGTGTGGGATGCTCTACCAGGTTCATTTCTAGATAATGCACTCAAAGGGCACTAAGCATAGAGTGTGAAAACTGAGTTTCCTTGAGAGCTGCTGGGAAGCCTGATGGTGTGTGAAGTTAGTGAGCCAAATGGAGTTGTTCTCCCACAAGAACCACTTGGCTGAACATTCTTCAATATGCCCTTCACCAACATGCAGTGTTTCCTTGATTGAATTAGCTCTCACACCAATATTTGCGTCTAGAGCCTTTGCAGTGAGGGCTATCTGAAAACGGTGGAAGCGCTGAAGTTGCCTGTGACTGTGGAGTTGGTGGCATGTGAAACCCGCATGTGGAGCATTCGTTTGTGTGGGATGCTCACCAAGATTCTTTTCAGTCCTAGGCACTCAAAGGGCACTAAGCATAGAGTGTGAAAACTGAGTTTCCTTGAGAGCTGCTTGGAAGCCTGATGGTGTGTGAAGCTAGTGAGCCAAATGGAGTTGTTCTCCCACAAGAACCACTCGGCTGATCCTTCTTCAATATGCCCTTCACCAACATGCAGTGTTTCCTTGATTGAATTAGCTCTCACACCAATATTTGCGTCTAGAGCCTTTGCATTGAGGGCTATCTGAAAACGGTTGAGGCGCTGAAGTTGCCTGTGACTGTGGAGTTGGTGGCATGTGAAACCCGCATGTGGAGCATTCGTTTGTGTGGGATGCTCTACCAGGTTCATTTCTAGATAATGCACTCAAAGGGCACTAAGCATAGAGTGTGAAAACTGAGTTTCCTTGAGAGCTGCTTGGAAGCCTGATGGTGTGTGAAGTTAGTGAGCCAAATGGAGTTGTTCTCCCACAAGAACCACTTGGCTGATCCTTCTTCAATATGCCCTTCACCAACATGCAATGTTTCCTTGATTGAATTAGCTCTCACACCAATATTTGCGTCTAGAGCCTTTGCATTGAGGGCTATCTGAAAACGGCTGTGGCGCTGAAGTTGCATGTGAATGTGGAGTTGGTGGCATGTGAAACACGCATGTGCAGCATTCGTTTGTGTAGGATGCTCTACCAGGTTTATTCCTAGATAATGCACTCAAAGGGCACTAAGCATAGAGTGTGAAAACTGAGTTTCCTTGAGAGCTGCTTGGAAGCCTGATGGTGTGTGAAGTTAGTGAGCCAAATGGAGTTGTTCTCCCACAAGAACCACTCGGCTGATCCTTCTTCAATATGCCCTTCACCAACATGCAGTGTTTCCTTGATTGAATTAGCTCTCACACCAATATTTGCGTCTAGAGCCTTTGCATTGAGGGCTATTTGAAAACGGCTGTGGTTCTGAAGTTGCCTGTGACTTTGGAGTTGGTGGCATGTGAAACCCGCATGTGGAGCATTCGTTTGTGTGGGATGCTCACCAAGATTCGTTTCAGTCCTAGGCACTCAAAGGGCTCTAAGCATAGAGTGTGAAAACTGAATTTCCTTGAGAGCTGCTTGGAAGCCTGATGGTGTGTAAAGTTATTGAGCCAAATGGAGTTGTTCTCCCACAAGAACCACTCGGCTGATCCTTCTTCAATATTCGCTTCAGCAACATGCAGTGTTTCCTTGATTGAATTATCTCTCACACCAATATTTGCATCTAGAGCCTTTGCATTGAGGGTTATCTGAAAACAGCTGTGGCGCTGGAGTTGCCTGTGAATGTGGAGTTGGTGGCATGTGAAACCCGCATGTGGAGCATTCGTTTGTGTGGGATGCACACCAAGATTCATTTCAGTCCTAGGCACTCAAAGGGCTCTAAGCGTAGAGTGTGAAAACTGAGTTTCCTTGAGAGGTGCTTGGAAGCCTGATGGTGTGTGAAGTTAGTGAGCCAAATGGAGTTGTTCTCCCACAAGAACCACTCGGCTGATCCTTCCTCAATATGCCCTTCACCAACATGCAGTGTTTCCTTGATTGAATTAGCTCTCACACCAATATTTGCGTCTAGAGCCTTTGCATTGAGAGCTATCTGAAAACGGCTGTGGCGCTGAAGTTGCCTGTGACTGTAGAGTTGGTGGCATGTGAAACCCGCATGTGGAGCATTCGTTTGTGTGGGATGCTCTACCAGGTTCATTCCTAGATAATGCAATCAAGGGGCACTAAGCATAGAGTGTGAAAACTGAGTTTCCTTGAGAGCTGCTGGGAAGCCTGATGGTGTGTGAAGTTAGTGAGCCAAATGGAGTTGTTCTCCCACAAGAACCACTCGGCTGATCCTTCTTCAATATGCCCTTCACCAACATGCAGTGTTTCCTTGATTGAATTAGCTCTCACACCAATATTTGCGTCTAGAGCCTTTGCATTGAGGGCTACTTGAAAACGGCTGTGGCGCTGAAGTTGCCTGTGAATGTGGAGTTGGTGGCATGTGAAACCCGCATGTGGAGCATTCGTTTGTGTGGGATGCTCTACCAGGTTCTTTCCTAGATAATGTACTCAAAGGGCACTAAGCATAGAGTGTGAAAACTGAGTTTCCTTGAGAGCTGCTTGGAAGCCTGATGGTGTGTGAAGTTAGTGATCCCAATGGAGTTGTTCTCCCACAAGAACCACTCGGCTGATCCTTCTTCAATATGCCCTTCACCAACATGCAATGTTTCCTTGATTGAATTAGCTCTCACACCAATATTTGCGTCTAGAGCCTTTGCAGTGAGGGCGATCTGAAAACGGCTGTGGCGCTGAAGTTGCCTGTGACTGTGGAGTTGGTGGCATGTGAAACCCGCATGTGGAGCATTCGTTTGTGGGGCATGCTCACCAAGATTCATTTCAGTCCTAGGCACTCACAGGGCACTAAGCATAGAGTGTGAAAACTGAGTTTCCTTGAGAGCTGCTTGGAAGCCTGATGGTGTGTGCAGTTAGTGAGCCAAATGGAGTTCTTCTCCCACAAGAACCACTCGGCTGAACCTTCTTCAATATGCCCTTCACCAACATGCAGTGTTTCCTTGATTGAATTAGCTCTCACACCAATATTTGTTTCTAGAGCCTTTGCATTGAGGGCTATCTGAAAACGGTTGAGGCGCTGAAGTTGCCTGTGAATGTGGAGTTGGTGGCATGTGAAACCCGCATGTGGAGCATTCGTTTGTGTGGGATGCTCACCAAGATTCTTTTCAGTCCTAGGCACTCAAAGGGCACTAAGCATAGAGTGTGAAAACTGAGTTTCCTTGAGAGCTGCTGGGAAGCCTGATGGTGTGTGAAGTTAGTGAGCCAAATGGAGTTGTTCTCCCACAAGAACCACTCGGCTGATCCTTCTTCAATATGCCCTTCACCAACATGCAGTGTTTCCTTGATTGAATTAGCTCTCACACCAATATTTGCGTCTAGAGCCTTTGCATTGAGGGCTACTTGAAAACGGCTGTGGCGCTGAAGTTGCCTGTGAATGTGGAGTTGGTGGCATGTGAAACCCGCATGTGGAGCATTCGTTTGTGTGGGATGCTCTACCAGGTTCATTCCTAGATAATGCACTCAAAGGGCACTAAGCATAGAGTGTGAAAACTGAGTTTCCTTGAGAGCTGCTTGGAAGCCTGATGGTGTGTGAAGTTAGTGAGCCAAATGGAGTTGTTCTCCCACAAGTACCACTCGGCTGATCCTTCTTCAATATGCCCTTCACCAACATGCAGTGTTTCCTTGATTGAATTAGCTCTCACACCAATATTTGTGTCTAGAGCCTTTGCATTGAGGACTATCTGAAAACGGCTGTGTTGCTGAAGTTGCCTGTGAATGTGGAGTTGGTGGCATGGGAAACCCGCATGTGGAGCATTCGTTTGTGTGGGATGCTCACCAAGATTCATTTCAGTCCTAGGCACTCAAAGGGCACTAAGCATAGAGTGTGAAAACTGAGTTTCCTTGAGAGCTGCTTGGAAGCCTGATGGTGTGTGAAGTTAGTGAGCCAAATGGAGTTGTTCTCCCACAAGAACCACTCGGCTGATCCTTCTTCAATATGCCCTTCACCAACATGCAGTGTTTCCTTGATTGAATTAGCTCTCACACCAATATTTGCGTCTAGAGCCTTTGCATTGAGGGCTATCTGAAAACGGCTGTGGCGCTGGAGTTGCCTGTGAATGTGGAGTTGGTGGCATGTGAAACCCGCATGTGGAGCATTCGTTTGTGTGGGATGCTCACCAAGATTCATTTCAGTCCTAGGCACTCAAAGGGCACTAAGCATAGAGTGTGAAAACTGAGTTTCCTTGAGAGCTGCTGGGAAGCCTGATGGTGTGTGAAGTTAGTGAGCCAAATGGAGTTGTTCTCCCACAAGAACCACTCGGCTGATCCTTCTTCAATATGCCCTTCACCAACATGCAGTGTTTCCTTGATTGAATTAGCTCTCACACCAATATTTGCGTCTAGAGCCTTTGCATTGAGGGCTATCTGAAAACGGTTGAGGCGCTGAAGTTGCCTGTGACTGTGGAGTTGGTGGCATGTGAAACCCGCATGTGGAGCATTCGTTTGTGTGGGATGCTCTACCAGGTTCATTTCTAGATAATGCACTCAAAGGGCACTAAGCATAGAGTGTGAAAACTGAGTTTCCTTGAGAGCTGCTTGGAAGCCTGATGGTGTGTGAAGTTAGTGAGCCAAATGGAGTTGTTCTCCCACAAGAACCACTTGGCTGAACATTCTTCAATATGCCCTTCACCAACATGCAGTGTTTCCTTGATTGAATTAGCTCTCACACCAATATTTGCGTCTAGAGCCTTTGCATTGAGGGCTATCTGAAAACGGCTGTGGCGCTGAAGTTGCCTGTGACTGTGGAGTTGGTGGCATGTGAAACCCGCATGTGGAGCATTCGTTTGTGTGGGATGCTCACCAAGATTCTTTTCAGTCCTAGGCACTCAAAGGGCACTAAGCATAGAGTGTGAAAACTGACTTTCCTTGAGAGCTGCTTGGAAGCCTGATGGTGTGTGAAGCTAGTGAGCCAAATGGAGTTGTTCTCCCACAAGAACCACTCGGCTGATCCTTCTTCAATATGCCCTTCACCAACATGCAGTGTTTCCTTGATTGAATTAGCTCTCACACCAATATTTGCGTCTAGAGCCTTTGCATTGAGGGCTATCTGAAAACGGTTGAGGCGCTGAAGTTGCCTGTGACTGTGGAGTTGGTGGCATGTGAAACCCGCATGTGGAGCATTCGTTTGTGTGGGATGCTCTACCAGGTTCATTTCTAGATAATGCACTCAAAGGGCACTAAGCATAGAGTGTGAAAACTGAGTTTCCTTGAGAGCTGCTTGGAAGCCTGATGGTGTGTGAAGTTAGTGAGCCAAATGGAGTTGTTCTCCCACAAGAACCACTTGGCTGATCCTTCTTCAATATGCCCTTCACCAACATGCAATGTTTCCTTGATTGAATTAGCTCTCACACCAATATTTGCGTCTAGAGCCTTTGCATTGAGGGTTATTTGAAAACGGCTGTGGCGCTGAAGTTGCATGTGAATGTGGAGTTGGTGGCATGTGAAACACGCATGTGCAGCATTCGTTTGTGTAGGATGCTCTACCAGGTTTATTCCTAGATAATGCACTCAAAGGGCACTAAGCATAGAGTGTGAAAACTGAGTTTCCTTGAGAGCTGCTGGGAAGCCTGATGGTGTGTGAAGTTAGTGAGCCAAATGGAGTTGTTCTCCCACAAGAACCACTCGGCTGATCCTTCTTCAATATGCCCTTCACCAACATGCAGTGTTTCCTTGATTGAATTAGCTCTCACACCAATATTTGCGTCTAGAGCCTTTGCATTGAGGGCTATTTGAAAACGGCTGTGGTTCTGAAGTTGCCTGTGACTTTGGAGTTGGTGGCATGTGAAACCCGCATGTGGAGCATTCGTTTGTGTGGGATGCTCACCAAGATTCGTTTCAGTTCTAGGCACTCAAAGGGCTCTAAGCATAGAGTGTGAAAACTGACTTTCCTTGAGAGCTGCTTGGAAGCCTGATGGTGTGTGAAGTTAGTGAGCCAAATGGAGTTGTTCTCCCACAAGAACCACTCGGCTGATCCTTCTTCAATATTCGCTTCAGCAACATGCAGTGTTTCCTTGATTGAATTATCTCTCACACCAATATTTGCATCTAGAGCCTTTGCATTGAGGGTTATCTGAAAACAGCTGTGGCGCTGGAGTTGCCTGTGAATGTGGAGTTGGTGGCATGTGAAACCCGCATGTGGAGCATTCGTTTGTGTGGGATGCACACCAAGATTCATTTCAGTCCTAGGCACTCAAAGGGCTCTAAGCGTAGAGTGTGAAAACTGAGTTTCCTTGAGAGCTGCTTGGAAGCCTGATGGTGTGTGAAGTTAGTGAGCCAAATGGAGTTGTTCTCCCACAAGAACCACTCGGCTGATCCTTCCTCAATATGCCCTTCACCAACATGCAGTGTTTCCTTGATTGAATTAGCTCTCACACCAATATTTGCGTCTAGAGCCTTTGCATTGAGAGCTATCTGAAAACGGCTGTGGCGCTGAAGTTGCCTGTGACTGTAGAGTTGGTGGCATGTGAAACCCGCATGTGGAGCATTCGTTTGTGTGGGATGCTCTACCAGGTTCATTCCTAGATAATGCAATCAAGGGGCACTAAGCATAGAGTGTGAAAACTGAGTTTCCTTGAGAGCTGCTGGGAAGCCTGATGGTGTGTGAAGTTAGTGAGCCAAATGGAGTTGTTCTCCCACAAGAACCACTCGGCTGATCCTTCTTCAATATGCCCTTCACCAACATGCACTGTTGCCTTGATTGAATTAGCTCTCACACCAATATTTGCGTCTAGAGCCTTTGCATTGAGGGCTACTTGAAAACGGCTGTGGCGCTGAAGTTGCCTGTGAATGTGGAGTTGGTGGCATGTGAAACCCGCATGTGGAGCATTCGTTTGTGTGGGATGCTCTACCAGGTTCTTTCCTAGATGATGTACTCAAAGGGCACTAAGCATAGAGTGTGAAAACTGAGTTTCCTTGAGAGCTGCTTGGAAGCCTGATGGTGTGTGAAGTTAGTGAGCCAAATGGAGTTGTTCTCCCACAAGAACCACTCGGCTGATCCTTCTTCAATATGCCCTTCACCAACATGCAGTGTTTCCTTGATTGAATTAGCTCTCACACCAATATTTGCGTCTAGAGCCTTTGCAGTGAGGGCTATCTGAAAACGGCTGTGGCGCTGAAGTTGCCTGTGACTGTGGAGTTGGTGGCATGTGAAACCCGCATGTGGAGCATTCGTTTGTGGGGCATGCTCACCAAGATTCATTTCAGTCCTAGGCACTCACAGGGCCCTAAGCATAGAGTGTGAAAACTGAGTTTCCTTGAGAGCTGCTTGGAAGCCTGATGGTGTGTGAAGCTAGTGATCCAAATGGAGTTGTTCTCCCACAAGGACCACTCGGCTGATCCTTCTTCAATATGCCCTTCACCAACATGCAGTGTTTCCTTGATTGAATTAGCTCTCACACCAATATTTGCGTCTAGAGCCTTTGCATTGAGGGCTATCTGAAAACGGTTGAGGCGCTGAAGTTGCCTGTGACTGTGGAGTTGGTGGCATGTGAAACCCGCATGTGGAGCATTCGTTTGTGTGGGATGCTCACCAGGTTCATTTCTAGATAATGCACTCAAAGGGCACTAAGCATAGAGTGTGAAAACTGAGTTTCCTTGAGAGCTGCTTGGAAGCCTGATGGTGTGTGAAGTTAGTGAGCCAAATGGAGTTGTTCTCCCACAAGAACCACTCGGCTGATCCTTCTTCAATATGCCCTTCACCAACATGCAGTGTTTCCTTGATTGAATTAGCTCTCACACAAATATTTGCGTCTAGAGCCTTTGCATTGAGGGCTATTTGAAAACGGCTTTGGCGCTGAAGTTGCCTGTGAATGTGGAGTTGGTGGCATGTGAAACCCGCATGTGGAGCATTCGTTTGTATGGGATGCTCTACCAGGTTCATTCCTAGATAATGCAAACAAGGGGCACTAAGCATAGACTGTGAAAACTGAGTTTCCTTGAGAGCTGCTTGGAAGCCTGATGGTGTGTGAAGTTAGTGAGCCAAATGGAGTTGTTCTCCCACAAGAACCACTCGGCTGATCCTTCTTCAATATGCCCTTCACCAACATGCAGTGTTTCCTTGATTGAATTAGCTCTCACACCAATATTTGCGTCTAGAGCCTTTGCAGTGAGGGCTATCTGAAAACGGCTGTGGCGCTGAAGTTGCCTGTGACTGTGGAGTTGGTGGCATGTGAAACCCGCATGTGGAGCATTCGTTTGTGTGGGATGCTCTACCAAGATTCATTTCAGTCCTAGGCACTCAAAGGGCACTAAGCATAGAGTGTGAAAACTGACTTTCCTTGAGAGCTGCTTGGAAGCCTGATGGTGTGTGAAGTTAGTGAGCCAAATGGAGTTGTTCTCCCACAAGAACCACTCGGCTGATCCTTCTTCAATATGCCCTTCACCAACATGCAGTGTTTCCTTGATTGAATTAGCTCTCACACCAATATTTGCGTCTAGAGCCTTTGCATTGAGGGCTATCTGAAAACGGCTGTGGCGCTGAAGTTGTCTGTGAATGTGGAGTTGGTGGCATGTGAAACCCGCATGTGGAGCATTCGTTTGTGTGGGATGCTCACCAAGATTCTTTTCAGTCCTAGGCACTCAAAGGGCACTAAGCATAGAGTGTGAAAACTGAGTTTCCTTGAGAGGTGCTTGGAAGCCTGATGGTGTGTGAAGTTAGTGAGCCAAATGGAGTTGTTCTCCCACAAGAACCACTCGGCTGATCCTTCTTCAATATGCCCTTCACCAACATGCAGTGTTTCCTTGATTGAATTAGCTCTCACACCAATATTTGCGTCTAGAGCCTTTGCATTGAGGGCTATCTGAAAACGGCTGTGGCGCTGAAGTTGCCTGTGACTGTGGAGTTGGTGGCATGTGAAACCCGCATGTGGAGCATTCGTTTGTGTGGGATGCTCTACCAGGTTCATTCCTAGATAATGCACTCAAAGGGCACTAAGCATAGAGTGTGAAAACTGAGTTTCCTTGAGAGCTGCTTGGAAGCCTGATGGTGTGTGAAGTTAGTGAGCCAAATGGAGTTGTTCTCCCACAAGTACCACTCGGCTGATCCTTCTTCAATATGCCCTTCACCAACATGCAGTGTTTCCTTGATTGAATTAGCTCTCACACCAATATTTGTGTCTTGAGCCTTTGCATTGAGGACTATCTGAAAACGGCTGTGTTGCTGAAGTTGCCTGTGAATGTGGAGTTGGTGGCATGGGAAACCCGCATGTGGAGCATTCGTTTGTGTGGGATGCTCACCAAGATTCATTTCAGTCCTAGGCACTCAAAGGGCACTAAGCATAGAGTGTGAAAACTGAGTTTCCTTGAGAGCTGCTTGGAAGCCTGATGGTGTGTGAAGTTAGTGAGCCAAATGGAGTTGTTCTCCCACAAGAACCACTTGGCTGAACATTCTTCAATATGCCCTTCACCAACATGCAGTGTTTCCTTGATTGAATTAGCTCTCACACCAATATTTGCGTCTAGAGCCTTTGCAGTGAGGGCTATCTGAAAACGGTGGAAGCGCTGAAGTTGCCTGTGACTGTGGAGTTGGTGGCATGTGAAACCCGCATGTGGAGCATTCGTTTGTGTGGGATGCTCACCAAGATTCTTTTCAGTCCTAGGCACTCAAAGGGCACTAAGCATAGAGTGTGAAAACTGAGTTTCCTTGAGAGCTGCTTGGAAGCCTGATGGTGTGTGAAGCTAGTGAGCCAAATGGAGTTGTTCTCCCACAAGAACCACTCGGCTGATCCTTCTTCAATATGCCCTTCACCAACATGCAGTGTTTCCTTGATTGAATTAGCTCTCACACCAATATTTGCGTCTAGAGCCTTTGCATTGAGGGCTATCTGAAAACGGTTGAGGCGCTGAAGTTGCCTGTGAATGTGGAGTTGGTGGCATGTGAAACCCGCATGTGGAGCATTCGTTTGTGTGGGATGCTCACCAAGATTCTTTTCAGTCCTAGGCACTCAAAGGGCACTAAGCATAGAGTGTGAAAACTGAGTTTCCTTGAGAGCTGCTTGGAAGCCTGATGGTGTGTGAAGCTAGTGAGCCAAATGGAGTTGTTCTCCCACAAGAACCACTCGGCTGATCCTTCTTCAATATGCCCTTCACCAACATGCAGTGTTTCCTTGATTGAATTAGCTCTCACACCAATATTTGCGTCTAGAGCCTTTGCATTGAGGGCTATCTGAAAACGGTTGAGGCGCTGAAGTTGCCTGTGAATGTGGAGTTGGTGGCATGTGAAACCCGCATGTGGAGCATTCGTTTGTGTGGGATGCTCTACCAGGTTCATTTCTAGATAATGCACTCACAGGGCACTAAGCATAGAGTGTGAAAACTGAGTTTCCTTGAGAGCTGCTTGGAAGCCTGATGGTGTGTGCAGTTAGTGAGCCAAATGGAGTTGTTCTCCCACAAGAACCACTCGGCTGAACCTTCTTCAATATGCCCTTCACCAACATGCAGTGTTTCCTTGATTGAATTAGCTCTCACACCAATATTTGTTTCTAGAGCCTTTGCATTGAGGGCTATCTGAAAACGGTTGAGGCGCTGAAGTTGCCTGTGACTGTGGAGTTGGTGGCATGTGAAACCCGCATGTGGAGCATTCGTTTGTGTGGGATGCTCACCAAGATTCGTTTCAGTCCTAGGCACTCAAAGGGCTCTAAGCATAGAGTGTGAAAACTGAATTTCCTTGAGAGCTGCTTGGAAGCCTGATGGCGTGTAAAGTTATTGAGCCAAATGGAGTTGTTCTCCCACAAGAACCACTCGGCTGATCCTTCTTCAATATTCGCTTCAGCAACATGCAGTGTTTCCTTGATTGAATTATCTCTCACACCAATATTTGCATCTAGAGCCTTTGCATTGAGGGTTATCTGAAAACAGCTGTGGCGCTGGAGTTGCCTGTGAATGTGGAGTTGGTGGCATGTGAAACCCGCATGTGGAGCATTCGTTTGTGTGGGATGCACACCAAGATTCATTTCAGTCCTAGGCACTCAAAGGGCTCTAAGCGTAGAGTGTGAAAACTGAGTTTCCTTGAGAGGTGCTTGGAAGCCTGATGGTGTGTGAAGTTAGTGAGCCAAATGGAGTTGTTCTCCCACAAGAACCACTCGGCTGATCCTTCCTCAATATGCCCTTCACCAACATGCAGTGTTTCCTTGATTGAATTAGCTCTCACACCAATATTTGCGTCTAGAGCCTTTGCATTGAGAGCTATCTGAAAACGGCTGTGGCGCTGAAGTTGCCTGTGACTGTAGAGTTGGTGGCATGTGAAACCCGCATGTGGAGCATTCGTTTGTGTGGGATGCTCTACCAGGTTCTTTCCTAGATAATGTACTCAAAGGGCACTAAGCATAGAGTGTGAAAACTGAGTTTCCTTGAGAGCTGCTTGGAAGCCTGATGGTGTGTGAAGTTAGTGATCCCAATGGAGTTGTTCTCCCACAAGAACCACTCGGCTGATCCTTCTTCAATATGCCCTTCACCAACATGCAGTGTTTCCTTGATTGAATTAGCTCTCACACCAATATTTGCGTCTAGAGCCTTTGCAGTGAGGGCTATCTGAAAACGGCTGTGGCGCTGAAGTTGCCTGTGAATGTGGAGTTGGTGGCATGTGAAACCCGAATGTGGAGCATTCGTTTGTGGGGCATGCTCACCAAGATTCATTTCAGTCCTAGGCACTCACAGGGCACTAAGCATAGAGTGTGAAAACTGAGTTTCCTTGAGAGCTGCTTGGAAGCCTGATGGTGTGTGCAGTTAGTGAGCCAAATGGAGTTGTTCTCCCACAAGAACCACTCGGCTGAACCTTCTTCAATATGCCCTTCACCAACATGCAGTGTTTCCTTGATTGAATTAGCTCTCACACCAATATTTGTTTCTAGAGCCTTTGCATTGAGGGCTATCTGAAAACGGTTGAGGCGCTGAAGTTGCCTGTGACTGTGGAGTTGGTGGCATGTGAAACCCGCATGTGGAGCATTCGTTTGTGTGGGATGCTCTACCAAGATTCATTTCAGTCCTAGGCACTCAAAGGGCACTAAGCATAGAGTGTGAAAACTGAGTTGCCTTGAGAGCTGCTTGGAAGCCTGATGGTGTGTGAAGTTAGTGAGCCAAATGGAGTTGTTCTCCCACAAGAACCACTCGGCTGATCCTTCTTCAATATGCCCTTCACCAACATGCAGTGTTTCCTTGATTGAATTAGCTCTCACACCAATATTTGCGTCTAGAGCGTTTGCATTGAGGGCTATCTGAAAACGGCTGTGGCGCTGAAGTTGCCTGTGAATGTGGAGTTGGTGGCATGTGAAACCCGCATGTGGAGCATTCGTTTGTGTGGGATGCTCTACCAGGTTCATTCCTAGATAATGCACTCAAAGGGCACTAAGCATAGAGTGTGAAAACTGAGTTTCCTTGAGAGCTGCTTGGAAGCCTGATGGTGTGTGCAGTTAGTGAGCCAAATGGAGTTGTTCTCCCACAAGTACCACTCGGCTGATCCTTCTTCAATATGCCCTTCACCAACGTGCAGTGTTTCCTTGATTGAATTAGCTCTCACACCAATATTTGTGTCTTGAGCCTTTTGAATTGAGGACTATCTGAAAACGGCTGTGTTGCTGAAGTTGCCTGTGACTGTGGAGTTGGTGGCATGTGAAACCCGCATGTGGAGCATTCGTTTGTGTGGGATGCTCACCAAGCTTTATTTCAGTCCTAGGCACTCAAAGGGCTCTAAGCATAGAGTGTGAAAACTGAGTTTCCTTGAGAGCTGCTTGGAAGCCTGATGGTGTGTGAAGTTAGTGAGCCAAATGGAGTTGTTCTCCCACAAGAACCACTCGGCTGATCCTTCTTCAATATGCCCTTCACCAACATGCAGTGTTTCCTTGATTGAATTAGCTCTCACACCAATATTTGCGTCTAGAGCCTTTGCATTGAGGGCTATCTGAAAACGGCTGTGGCGCTGAAGTTGCCTGTGAATGTGGAGTTGGTGGCATGTGAAACCCGCATGTGGAGCATTCGTTTGTGTGGGATGCTCACCAAGATTCATTTCAGTCCTAGGCACTCAAAGGGCTCTAAGCATAGAGTGTGAAAACTGAGTTTCCTTGAGAGCTGCTGGGAAGCCTGATGGTGTGTGAAGTTAGTGAGCCAAATGGAGTTTTTCTCCCACAAGAACCACTCGGCTGATCCTTCTTCAATATGCCCTTCACCAACATGCAGTGTTTCCTTGATTGAATTAGCTCTCACACCAATATTTGCGTCTAGAGCCTTTGCATTGAGGGCTATCTGAAAACGGTTGAGGCACTGAAGTTGCCTGTGACTGTGGAGTTGGTGGCATGTGAAACCCGCATGTGGAGCATTCGTTTGTGTGGGATGCTCTACCCGGTTCATTTCTAGATAATGCACTCAAAGGGCACTAAGCATAGAGTGTGAAAACTGAGTTTCCTTGAGAGCTGCTTGGAAGCCTGATGGTGTGTGAAGTTAGTGAGCCAAATGGAGTTGTTCTCCCACAAGAACCACTCGGGTGATCCTTCTTCAATATGCCCTTCACCAACATGCAGTGTTTCCTTGATTGAATTCGCTCTCACACCAATATTTGCGTCTAGAGCCTTTGCATTGAGGGTTATTTGAAAATGGCTGTGGCGCTGAAGTTGCATGTGAATGTGGAGTTGGTGGCATGTGAAACACGCATGTGCAGCATTCGTTTGTGTAGCATGCTCTACCAGGTTCATTCCTAGATAATGCACTCAAAGGGCACTAAGCATAGAGTGTGAAAACTGAGTTTCCTTGAGAGGTGCTTGGAAGCCTGATGGTGTGTGAAGTTAGTGAGCCAAATGGAGTTGTTCTCCCACAAGAACCACTCGGCTGATTCTTCCTCAATATGCCCTTCACCAACATGCAGTGTTTCCTTGATTGAATTAGCTCTCACACCAATATTTGCGTCTAGAGCCTTTGCATTGAGGGCTATCTGAAAACGGCTGTGGCGCTGAAGTTGCCTGTGAATGTGGAGTTGGTGGCATGTGAAACCCGCATGTGGAGCATTCGTTTGTGTGGGATGCTCTACCAGGTTCATTCCTAGATAATGCAATCAAGGGGCACTAAGCATAGAGTGTGAAAACTGAGTTTCCTTGAGAGCTGCTTGGAATCCTGATGGTGTGTGAAGTTAGTGAGCCAAATGGAGTTGTTCTCCCACAAGAACCACTCGGCTGATCCTTCTTCAATATGCCCTTCACCAACATGCAGTGTTTCCTTGATTGAATTAGCTCTCACACCAATATTTGCATCTTGAGACTTTGCATGGAGGGCTATCTGAAAACGGCTGTGGCGCTGAAGTTGCCTGTGAATGTGGAGTTGGTGGCATGTGAAACCCTCATGTGGAGCATTCGTTTGTGTGGGATGCTCTACCAGGTTCATTCCTAGATATTGCACTCAAAGGGCACTAAGCATAGAGTGTGAAAACTGAGTTTCCTTGAGAGCTGCTTGGAAGCCTGATGGTGTGTGAAGATAGTGAGCCAAATGGAGTTGTTCTCCCACAAGAACCACTCGGCTGAACCTTCTTCAATATGCCCTTCACCAACATGCAGTGTTTCCTTGATTGAATTAGCTCTCACACCAATATTTGTTTCTAGAGCCTTTGCATTGAGGGCTATCTGAAAACGGCTGTGGTTCTGAAGTTGCCTGTGACTGTGGAGTTGGTGGCATGTGAAAATCGCATGAAGAGCATTCGTTTGTGTGGAATGCTCTACCAGGTTCATTCCTAGATAATGCACTCAAAGGGCACTAACATAGAGTGTGAAAACTAAGTTTCCTTGAGAGCTGCTTAGAAGCCTGATGGTATGTGAAGTTAGTGAGCCAAATGGAGTTGTTCTCCCACAAGAACCACTCGGCTGATCCTTCTTCAATATGCCCTTCACCAACATGCAGTGTTTCCTTGATTGAATTAGCTCTCACACCAGTATTTGCGTCTAGAGCCTTTGCATTGAGGGCTATCTGAAAACGGCTGTGGCGCTGAAGTTGCCTGTGAATGTGGAGTTGGTGGCATGTGAAACCCGCATGTGGAGCATTCGTTTGTGTGGCATGCTCACCAAGATTCATTTCAGTCCTAGGCACTCAAAGGACTCTAAGCATAGGGTGTGAAAACTGAGTTTCCTTGAGAGCTGCTTGGAAGCCTGATGGTGTGTGAAGTTAGTGAGCCAAATGGAGTTGTTCTCCCACAAGAACCACTCGGCTGATCCTTCTTCAATATGCCCTTCACCAACATGCAGTGTTTCCTTGATTGAATTAGCTCTCACACCAATATTTGCGTCTAGAGCCTTTGCATTGAGGGTTATCTGAAAACAGCTGTGGCGCTGAAGTTGCCTGTGACTGTGGAGTTGGTGGCATGTGAAACCCGCATGTGGAGCATTCGTTTGTGTGGAATGCTCTACCAGGTTCATTCCTAGATAATGGACTCAAAGGGCACTAAGCATAGAGTGTGAAAACTGAGTTTCCTTGAGAGCTGCTTGGAAGCCTGATGGTGTGTGCAGTTAGTGAGCCAAATGGAGTTCTTCTCCCACAAGAACCACTCGGCTGATCCTTCTTCAATATGCCCTTCACCAACATGCAGTGTTTCCTTGATTGAATTAGCTCTCACACCAATATTTGCGTCTAGAGCCTTTGCATTGAGGGCTATCTGAAAACGGCTGAGTCGCTTAAGTTGCCTGTGAATGTGGAGTTGGTGGCATGTGAAACCCGGATGTGGAGCATTCGTTTGTGTGGGATGCTCACCAAGCTTCATTTCAGTCCTAGGCACTCAAAGGGCACTAAGCATAGAGTGTGAAAACTGAGTTTCCTTGAGAGGTGCTTGGAAGCCTGATGGTGTGTGAAGTTAGTGAGCCAAATGGAGTTGTTCTCCCACAAGAACCACTCGGCTGATCCTTCTTCAATATGCCCTTCACCAACATGCAGTGTTTCCTTGATTGAATTAGCTCTCACACCAATATTTGTGTCTAGAGCCTTTGCATTGAGGGCTATCTGAGAACGGCTGTGGCGCTGAAGTTGCCTGTGAATGTGGAGTTGGTGGCATGTGAAACCCGCATGTGGAGCATTCGTTTGTGTGGGATGCTCACCAAGATTCATTTCAGTCCTAGGCATTCAAAGGGCACTAAGCATAGAGTGTGAAAACTGAGTTTCCTTGAGAGCTGCTGGGAAGCCTGATGGTGTGTGAAGTTAGTGAGCCAAATGGAGTTGTTCTCCCACAAGAACCACTCGGCTGATCCTTCTTCAATATGCCCTTCACCAACATGCAGTGTTTCCTTGATTGAATTAGCTCTCACACCAATATTTGCGTCTAGAGCCTTTGCATTGAGGGATATCTGAAAACGGTTGAGGCGCTGAAGTTGCCTGTGAATGTGGAGTTGGTGGCATGTGAAACCCGCATGTGGAGCATTCGTTTGTGTGGGATGCTCTACCAGGTTCATTTCTTGATAATGTACTCAAAGGGCACTAAGCATAGAGTGTGAGAACTGAGTTTCCTTGAGAGCTGCTTGGAACCCTGATGGTGTGTGAAGTTAGTGAGCCAAATGGAGTTGTTCTCCCACAAGAACCACTCGGCTGAACCTTCTTCAATATGCCCTTCACCAACATGCAGTGTTTCCTTGATTGAATTAGCTCTCACACCATTATTTGCGTCTAGAGCCTTTGCATTGAGGGCTATCTGAAAACGGCTATGGCGCTGAAGTTGCCTGTGCATGTGGAGTTGGTGGCATGTGAAACCCGCATGTGGAGCATTCGTTTGTGTGGGATGCTCACCAAGCTTCATTTCAGTCCTAGGCACTCAAAGGGCACTAAGCATAGAGTGTGAAAACTGATTTTCCTTGAGAGCTGCTTGGAAGCCTGATGGTGTGTGAAGTTAGTGAGCCAAATGGAGTTGTTCTCCCACAAGAACCACTCGGCTGATCCTTCTTCAATATGCCCTTCACCAACATGCAGTGTTTCCTTGATTGAATTAGCTCTCACACCAATATTTGCGTCTAGAGCCTTTGTATTGAGGGCTATCTGAAAACGGCTGTGGTTCTGAAGTTGCCTGTGACTGTGGAGTTGTTGGCATGTGAAAATCGCATGAGGAGCATTCGTTTGTGTGGGATGCTCTACCAGGTTCATTCCTAGATAATGCACTCAAAGGGCACTAACATAGAGTGTGAAAGCTGAGTTTCCTTGAGAGCTGCTTGGAAGCCTGATGGTGTGTGAAGTTAGTGAGCCAAATGGAGTTGTTCTCCCACAAGAACCACTCGGCTGATCCTTCTTCAATATGCCCTTCACCAACATGCAGTGTTTCCTTGATTGAATTAGCTCTCACACCAATATTTGCGTCTAGAGCCTTTGCATTGAGGGTTATCTGAAAACAGCTGTGGCGCTGAAGTTGCCTGTGACTGTGGAGTTGGTGGCATGTGAAACCCGCATGTGGAGCATTCGTTTGTGTGGGATGCTCTACCAGGTTCATTCCTAGATAATGCACTCAAAGGGCACTAAGCATAGAGTGTGAAAACTGAGTTTCCTTGAGAGCTGCTTGGAAGCCTGATGGTGTGTGCAGTTAGTGAGCCAAATGGAGTTGTTCTCCCACAAGAACCACTCGGCTGATCCTTCTTCAATATGCCCTTCACCAACATGCAGTGTTTCCTTGATTGAATTAGCTCTCACACCAATATTTGCGTCTAGAGCCTTTGCATTGAGGGCTATCTGAAAACGGCTGAGGCGCTTAAGTTGGCTGTGAATGTGGAGTTGGTGGCATGTGAAACCCGGATGTGGAGCATTCGTTTGTGTGGGATGCTCACCAAGCTTCATTTCAGTCCTAGGCACTCAAAGGGCACTAAGCATAGAGTGTGAAAACTGAGTTTCCTTGAGAGGTGCTTGGAAGCCTGATGGTGTGTGAAGTTAGTGAGCCAAATGGAGTTGTTCTCCCACAAGAACCACTCGGCTGATCCTTCTTCAATATGCCCTTCACCAACATGCAGTGTTTCCTTGATTGAATTAGCTCTCACACCAATATTTGCGTCTAGAGCCTTTGCATTGAGGGCTATCTGAAAACGGCTGTGGCGCTGAAGTTGCCTGTGAATGTGGAGTTGGTGGCATGTGAAACCCGCATGTGGAGCATTCGTTTGTGTGGCATGCTCACCAAGATTCATTTCAGTCCTAGGCACTCAAAGGGCACTAAGCATAGAGTGTGAAAGCTGAGTTTCCTTGAGAGCTGCTGGGAAGCCTGATGGTGTGTGAAGTTAGTGAGCCAAATGGAGTTGTTCTCCCACAAGAACCACTCGGCTGATCCTTCTTCAATATGCCCTTCACCAACATGCAGTGTTTCCTTGATTGAATTAGCTCTCACACCAATATTTGCGTCTAGAGCCTTTGCATTGAGGGATATCTGAAAACGGTTGAGGCGCTGAAGTTGCCTGTGAATGTGGAGTTGGTGGCATGTGAAACCTGCATGTGGAGCATTCGTTTGTGTGGGATGCTCTACCAGGTTCATTTCTTGATAATGTATTCAAAGGGCACTAAGCATAGAGTGTGAGAACTGAGTTTCCTTGAGAGCTGCTTGGAACCCTGATGGTGTGTGAAGTTAGTGAGCCAAATGGAGTTGTTCTCCCACAAGAACCACTCGGCTGAACCTTCTTCAATATGCCCTTCACCAACATGCAGTGTTTCCTTGATTGAATTAGCTCTCACACCAATATTTGCGTCTAGAGCCTTTGCATTGAGGGCTATCTGAAAACGGCTATGGCGCTGAAGTTGCCTGTGCATGTGGAGTTGGTGGCATGTGAAACCCGCATGTGGAGCATTCGTTTGTGTGGGATGCTCACCAAGCTTCATTTCAGTCCTAGGCACTCAAAGGGCACTAAGCATAGAGTGTGAAAACTGATTTTCCTTGAGAGCTCCTTGGAAGCCTGATGGTGTGTGAAGTTAGTGAGCCAAATGGAGTTGTTCTCCCACAAGAACCACTCGGCTGATCCTTCTTCAATATGCCCTTCACCAACATGCAGTGTTTCCTTGATTGAATTAGCTCTCACACCAATATTTGCGTCTAGAGCCTTTGTATTGAGGGCTATCTGAAAACGGCTGTGGTTCTGAAGTTGCCTGTGACTGTGGAGTTGGTGGCAAGTGAAAATCGCATGAGGAGCATTCGTTTGTGTGGGATGCTCTACCAGGTTCATTCCTAGATAATGCACTCAAAGGGCACTAACATAGAGTGTGAAAGCTGAGTTTCCTTGAGAGCTGCTTGGAAGCCTGATGGTGTGTGAAGTTAGTGAGCCAAATGGAGTTGTTCTCCCACAAGAACCACTCGGCTGATCCTTCTTCAATATGCCCTTCACCAACATGCAGTGTTTCCTTGATTGAATTAGCTCTCACACCAATATTTGCGTCTAGAGCCTTTGCATTGAGGGTTATCTGAAAACAGCTGTGGCGCTGAAGTTGCCTGTGACTGTGGAGTTGGTGGCATGTGAAACCCGCATGTGGAGCATTCGTTTGTGTGGAATGCTCTACCAGGTTCATTCCTAGATAATGCACTCAAAGGGCACTAAGCATAGAGTGTGAAAACTGAGTTTCCTTGAGAGCTGCTTGGAAGCCTGATGGTGTGTGCAGTTAGTGAGCCAAATGGAGTTCTTCTCCCACAAGAACCACTCGGCTGATCCTTCTTCAATATGCCCTTCACCAACATGCAGTGTTTCCTTGATTGAATTAGCTCTCACACCAATATTTGCGTCTAGAGCCTTTGCATTGAGGGCTATCTGAAAACGGCTGAGGCGCTTAAGTTGCCTGTGAATGTGGAGTTGGTGGCATGTGAAACCCGGATGTGGAGCATTCGTTTGTGTGGGATGCTCACCAAGCTTCATTTCAGTCCTAGGCACTCAAAGGGCACTAAGCATAGAGTGTGAAAACTGAGTTTCCTTGAGAGGTGCTTGGAAGCCTGATGGTGTGTGAAGTTAGTGAGCCAAATGGAGTTGTTCTCCCACAAGAACCACTCGGCTGATCCTTCTTCAATATGCCCTTCACCAACATGCAGTGTTTCCTTGATTGAATTAGCTCTCACACCAATATTTCCGTCTAGAGCCTTTGCATTGAGGGCTATCTGAGAACGGCTGTGGCGCTGAAGTTGCCTGTAAATGTGGAGTTGGTGGCATGTGCAACCCGCATGTGGAGCATTCGTTTGTGTGGGATGCTCACCAAGATTCATTTCAGTCCTAGGCATTCAAAGGGCACTAAGCATAGAGTGTGAAAACTGAGTTTCCTTGAGAGCTGCTGGGAAGCCTGATGGTGTGTGAAGTTAGTGAGCCAAATGGAGTTGTTCTCCCACAAGAACCACTCAGCTGATACTTCTTCAATATGCCCTTCACCAACATGCAATGTTTCCTTGATTGAATTAGCTCTCACACCAATATTTGCGTCTAGAGCCTTTGCATTGAGGGCTATCTGAAAACGGCTGTGGCACTCAAGTTGCCTGTGACTTTGGAGTTGGTGGCATGTGAAACCCGCATGTGGAGCATTCGTTTGTGTGGGATGCACACCAAGCTTCATTTCAGTCCTAGGCACTCAAAGGGCACTAAGCATAGAGTGTGAAAACTGAGTTTCCTGAGAGCTGCTTGGAAGCCTGATGGTGTGTGAAGTTAGTGAGCCAAATGGAGTTGTTCTCCCACAAGAACCACTCGGCTGATCCTTCTTCAATATGCCCTTCACCAACATGCAGTGTTTCCTTGATTGAATTAGCTCTCACACCAGTATTTGCGTCTAGAACCTTTGCATTGAGGGCTATCTGAAAACGGCTGTGGCGCTGAAGTTGCCTGTGAATGTGGAGTTGGTGGCATGTGAAACCCGCATGTGGAGCATTCGTATGTGTGGGATGCTCACCAAGCTTCATTTCAATCCTAGGCACTCAAAGGGCACTAAGCATAGAGTGTGAAAACTGAGTTTCCTTGAGAGGTGCTTGGAAGTCTAATGGTGTGTGAAGTTAGTGAGCCAAATGGAGTTGTTCTCCCACAAGAACCACTCGGCTGATCCTTCTTCAATATGCCCTTCACCAACATGCAGTGTTTGCTTGATTGTATTAGCTCTCAGACCAATATTTGCGTCTAGAGCCTTTGCATTGAGGGCTATCTGAAAACGGCTGTGGCGCTGAAGTTGCCTGTGAATGTGGAGTTATGGCATGTGAAACCCGCATGTGGAGCATTCGTTTGTGTGGGATGCTCTACCAGATTCATTTCAGTCCCAGGCACTCAAAGGGCACTAAGCATAGAGTGTGAAAGCTGAGTTTCCTTGAGAGCTGCTTGGAAGCCTGATGGTGTGTGAAGTTAGTGAGCCAAATGGAGTTGTTCTCCCACAAGAACCACTCGGCTGATCCTTCTTCAATATGCCCTTCACCAACATGCAGTGTTTCCTTGATTGAATTAGCTCTCACACCAATATTTGTGTCTAGAGCCTTTGCATTGAGGGCTATCGGAAAACGGCAGTGGCGCTGAAGTTGCCTGTGAATGTGGAGTTGGTGGCATGTGAAACACGCATGTGGAGCATTCGTTTGTGTGGGATGCTCACCCAGCTTCATTTCAGTCCTAGGCACTGAAAGGGCTCTAAGCATAGAGTGTGAAAACTGAGTTTCCTTGAGAGCTGCTTGGAAGCCTGATGGTGTGTGAAGTTAGTGAGCCAAATGGAGTTGTTCTCCCACAAGAACCACTCGGCTGATCCTTCTTCAATATGCCCTTCACCAACATGCAGTGTTTCCTTGATTGAATTAGCTCTCACACCAATATTTGTGTCTAGAACCTTTGCATTGAGGGCTATCTGAAAACGGCTGTGGTGCTGAAGTTGCCTGTGAATGTGGAGTTGGTGGCCTGTGAAACCCGGATGTGGAGCATTCGTTTGTGTGGGATGCTCACCAAGGTTCATTTCAGTGCTAGGCACTCAAAGGGCACTAAGCATAGAGTGTGAAAACTGAGTTTCCTTGAGAGCTGATTGGAAGCCTGATGGTGTGTGAAGTTAGTGAGCCAAATGGAGTTGTTCTCCCACAAGAACCACTCGGGTGATCCTTCTTCAATATGCCCTTCACCTACATGCAGTGTTTCCTTGATTGAATTAGCTCTCACACGAATATTTGCGTCTAGAGCCTTTGCATTGAAGGCTATTTGAAAACGGCTGTGGCGTTGAAGTTGCCTGAGAATGTGGAGTTGGTGGCATGTGAAACCCGCATGTGGAGCAATCGTTTGTGTGGGATGCACACCAAGCTTCATTTTAGTGCTAGGCACTCAAAAGGCACTAAGCATAGAGTGTGAAAACTGAGTTTCCTTGAGAGCTGCTTGGAAGCCTGATGGTGTGTGAAGTTAGTGAGCCCAATGGAGTTGTTCTCCCACAAGAACCACTCGGCTGATCCTTCTTCAATATGCCCTTCACCAACATGCAGTGTTTCCTTGATTGAATTAGCTCTCACACCAATATTTGTTTCTAGAGCCTTTGCATTGAGGGCTATCTGAAAACGGTTGAGGCGCTGAAGTTGCCTGTGAATGTGGAGTTGGTGGCATGTGAAACCCGCATGTGGAGCATTCGTTTGTGTGGGATGCTCTACCAAGCTTCATTTCAGTCCTAGGCACTCAAATGGCACTAAGCATAGAGTGTGAAAACTGAGTTTCCTTGAGAGCTGCTTGGAAGCCTGATGGTGTGTGAAGTTAGTGAGCCAAATGGAGTTGTTCTCCCACAAGAACCACTTGGCTGAACATTCTTCAATATGCCCTTCACCAACATGCAGTGTTTCCTTGATTGAATTAGCTCTCACACCAATATTTGCGTCTAGAGCCTTTGCATTGAGGGCTATCTGAAAACGGCTGTGGCGCTGAAGTTTCCTGTGACTGTGGAGTTGGTGGCATGTGAAACCCGCATGTGGAGCATTCGTTTGTGTGGCATGCTCACCAAGATTCTTTTCAGTCCTAGGCACTCAAAGGGCACTAAGCATAGAGTGTGAAAACTGAGTTTCCTTGAGAGCTGCTTGGAAGCCTGATGGTGTGTGAAGCTAGTGAGCCAAATGGAGTTGTTCTCCCACAAGGACCACTCGGCTGATCCTTCTTCAATATGCCCTTCACCAACATGCAGTGTTTCCTTGATTGAATTAGCTCTCACACCAATATTTGCGTCTAGAGCCTTTGCATTGAGGGCTATCTGAAAACGGTTGAGGCGCTGAAGTTGCCTGTGACTGTGGAGTTGGTGGCATGTGAAACCCGCATGTGGAGCATTCGTTTGTGTGGGATGCTCTACCAGGTTCATTTCTAGATAATGCACTCAAAGGGCACTAAGCATAGAGTGTGAAAACTGAGTTTCCTTGAGAGCTGCTTGGAAGCCTGATGGTGTGTGAAGTTAGTGAGCCAAATGGAGTTGTTCTCCCACAAGAACCACTCGGCTGATCCTTCTTCAATATGCCCTTCACCAACATGCAGTGTTTCCTTGCTTGAATTAGCTCTCACACCAATATTTGCGTCTAGAGCCTTTGCATTGAGGGCTATTTGAAAACGGCTGTGGCGCTGAAGTTGCCTGTGACTGTGGAGTTGGTGGCATGTGAAACCCGCATGTGGAGCATTCGTTTGTATGGGATGCTCTACCAGGTTCATTCCTAGATAATGCAAACAAGGGGCACTAAGCATAGACTGTGAAAACTGAGTTTCCTTGAGAGCTGCTTGGAAGCCTGATGGTGTGTGCAGTTAGTGAGCCAAATGGAGTTGTTCTCCCACAAGAACCACTCGGCTGATCCTTCTTCAATATGCCCTTCACCAACATGCAGTGTTTCCTTGATTGAATTAGCTCTCACACCAATATTTGCGTCTAGAGCCTTTGCAGTGAGGGCTATCTGAAAACGGCTGTGGCGCTGAAGTTGCCTGTGAATGTGGAGTTGGTGGCATGTGAAACCCGCATGTGGAGCATTCGTTTGTGTGGGATGCTCTACCAAGATTCATTTCAGTCCTAGGCACTCAAAGGGCACTAAGCATAGAGTGTGAAAACTGACTTTCCTTGAGAGCTGCTTGGAAGCCTGATGGTGTGTGAAGTTAGTGAGCCAAATGGAGTTGTTCTCCCACAAGAACCACTCAGCTGAACCTTCTTCAATATGCCCTTCACCAACATGCAGTGTTTCCTTGATTGAATTAGCTCTCACACCAATATTTGCGTCTAGAGCCTTTGCATTGAGGGCTATCTGAAAACGGCTGTGGCGCTGAAGTTGCCTGTGAATGTGGAGTTGGTGGCATGTGAAACCCGCATGTGGAGCATTCGTTTGTGTGGGATGCTCACCAAGATTCTTTTCAGTCCTAGGCACTCAAAGGGCACTAAGCATAGAGTGTGAAAACTGAGTTTCCTTGAGAGCTGCTGGGAAGCCTGATGGTGTGTGAAGTTAGTGAGCCAAATGGAGTTGTTCTCCCACAAGAACCACTCGGCTGATCCTTCTTCAATATGCCCTTCACCAACATGCAGTGTTTCCTTGATTGAATTAGCTCTCACACCAATATTTGCGTCTAGAGCCTTTGCATTGAGGGCTATCTGAAAACGGCTGTGGCGCTGAAGTTGCCTGTGAATGTGGAGTTGGTGGCATGTGAAACCCGCATGTGGAGCATTCGTTTGTGTGGGATGCTCACCAAGATTCATTTCAGTCCTAGGCACTCAAAGGGCTCTAAGCATAGAGTGTGAAAACTGAGTTTCCTTGAGAGCTGCTGGGAAGCCTGATGGTGTGTGAAGTTAGTGAGCCAAATGGAGTTGTTCTCCCACAAGAACCACTCGGCTGATCCTTCTTCAATATGCCCTTCACCAACATGCAGTGTTTCCTTGATTGAATTAGCTCTCACACCAATATTTGCGTCTAGAGCCTTTGCATTGAGGGCTATCTGAAAACGGTTGAGGCACTGAAGTTGCCTGTGACTGTGGAGTTGGTGGCATGTGAAACCCGCATGTGGAGCATTCGTTTGTGTGGGATGCTCTACCAGGTTCATTTCTAGATAATGCACTCAAAGGGCACTAAGCATAGAGTGTGAAAACTGAGTTTCCTTGAGAGCTGCTTGGAAGCCTGATGGTGTGTGAAGTAGGTGAGCCAAATGGAGTTGTTCTCCCACAAGAACCACTCGGGTGATCCTTCTTCAATATGCCCTTCACCAACATGCAGTGTTTCCTTGATTGAATTCGCTCTCACACCAATATTTGTGTCTAGAGCCTTTGCATTGAGGGCTATTTGAAAACGGCTGTGGCGCTGAAGTTGCCTGTGAATGTGGAGTTGGTGGCATGTGAAACCCGCATGTGGAGCATTCGTTTGTGTGGCATGCTCACCAAGATTCATTTCAGTCCTAGGCACTCAAAGGGCTCTAAGCATAGGGTGTGAAAACTGAGTTTCCTTGAGAGCTGCTTGGAAGCCTGATGGTGTGTGAAGTTAGTGAGCCAAATGGAGTTGTTCTCCCACAAGAACCACTCGGCTGATCCTTCTTCAATATGCCCTTCACCAACATGCAGTGTTTCCTTGATTGAATTAGCTCTCACACCAATATTTGCGTCTAGAGCCTTTGCATTGAGGGTTATCTGAAAACAGCTGTGGCGCTGAAGTTGCCTGTGACTGTGGAGTTGGTGGCATGTGAAACCCGCATGTGGAGCATTCGTTTGTGTGGGATGCTCTACCAGGTTCATTTCTAGATAATGCACTCAAAGGGCACTAAGCATAGAGTGTGAAAACTGAGTTTCCTTGAGAGCTGCTTGGAAGCCTGATGGTGTGTGAAGTAGGTGAGCCAAATGGAGTTGTTCTCCCACAAGAACCACTCGGGTGATCCTTCTTCAATATGCCCTTCACCAACATGCAGTGTTTCCTTGATTGAATTCGCTCTCACACCAATATTTGTGTCTAGAGCCTTTGCATTGAGGGCTATTTGAAAACGGCTGTGGCGCTGAAGTTGCCTGTGAATGTGGAGTTGGTGGCATGTGAAACCCGCATGTGGAGCATTCGTTTGTGTGGCATGCTCACCAAGATTCATTTCAGTCCTAGGCACTCAAAGGGCTCTAAGCATAGGGTGTGAAAACTGAGTTTCCTTGAGAGCTGCTTGGAAGCCTGATGGTGTGTGAAGTTAGTGAGCCAAATGGAGTTGTTCTCCCACAAGAACCACTCGGCTGATCCTTCTTCAATATGCCCTTCACCAACATGCAGTGTTTCCTTGATTGAATTAGCTCTCACACCAATATTTGCGTCTAGAGCCTTTGCATTGAGGGTTATCTGAAAACAGCTGTGGCGCTGAAGTTGCCTGTGACTGTGGAGTTGGTGGCATGTGAAACCCGCATGTGGAGCATTCGTTTGTGTGGAATGCTCTACCAGGTTCATTCCTAGATAATGCACTCAAAGGGCACTAAGCATAGAGTGTGAAAACTGAGTTTCCTTGAGAGCTGCTTGGAAGCCTGATGGTGTGTGCAGTTAGTGAGCCAAATGGAGTTCTTCTCCCACAAGAACCACTCGGCTGATCCTTCTTCAATATGCCCTTCACCAACATGCAGTGTTTCCTTGATTGAATTCGCTCTCACACCAATATTTGGGTGTAGAGCCTTTGCATTGAGGGCTATTTGAAAACGGCTGTGGCGCTGAAGTTGCATGTGAATGTGGAGTTGGTGGCATGTGAAACACGCATGTGCAGCATTCGTTTGTGTAGGATGCTCTACCAGGTTCATTCCTAGATAATGCACTCAAAGGGCACTAAGCATAGAGTGTGAAAACTGAGTTTCCTTGAGAGCTGCTTGGAAGCCTGATGGTGTGTGAAGTTAGTGAGCCAAATGGAGTTGTTCTCCCACAAGAACCACTCGGCTGATCCTTCTTCAATATGCCCTCACCAACATGCAGTGTTTCCTTGATTGAATTAGCTCTCACACCAATATTTGCGTCTAGAGCCTTTGCATTGAGGGCTATCTGAAAACGGCTGTGGCGCTGAAGTTGCCTGTGAATGTGGAGTTGGTGGCATGTGAAACCCTCATGTGGAGCATTCGTTTGTGTGGGATGCTCTACCAGGTTCATTCCTAGATATTGCACTCAAAGGGCACTAAGCATAGAGTGTGAAAACTGAGTTTCCTTGAGAGCTGCTTGGAAGCCTGATGGTGTGTGAAGTTAGTGAGCCAAATGGAGTTGTTCTCCCACAAGAACCACTCGGCTGATCCTACTTCAATATTCGCTTCACCAACATGCAGTGTTTCCTTGATTGAATTAGCTCTCACACCAATATTTGCGTCTAGAGCCTTTGCATTGAGGGTTATCTGAAAACAGCTGTGGCGCTGGAGTTGCCTGTGAATGTGGAGTTGGTGGCATGTGAAACCCGCATGTGGAGCATTCGTTTGTGTGGGATGCACACCAAGATTCATTTCAGTCCTAAGCACTCAAAGGGCACTAAGCGTAGAGTGTGAAAACTGAGTTTCCTTGAGAGGTGCTTGGAAGCCTGATGGTGTGTGAAGTTAGTGAGCCAAATGGAGTTGTTCTCCCACAAGAACCACTCGGCTGATCCTTCCTCAATATGCCCTTCACCAACATGCAGTGTTTCCTTGATTGAATTAGCTCTCACACCAATATTTGCGTCTAGAGCCTTTGCATTGAGGGCTATCTGAAAACGGCTGTGGCGCTGAAGTTGCCTGTGAATGTGGAGTTGGTGGCATGTGAAACCCGCATGTGGAGCATTCGTTTGTGTGGGATGCTCTACCAGGTTCATTCCTAGATAATGCAATCAAGGGGCACTAAGCATAGAGTGTGAAAACTGAGTTTCCTTGAGAGCTGCTTGGAATCCTGATGGTGTGTGAAGTTAGTGAGCCAAATGGAGTTGTTCTCCCACAAGAACCACTTGGCTGAACCTTCTTCAATATGCCCTTCACCAACATGCAGTGTTTCCTTGATTGAATTAGCTCTCACACCATTATTTCCGTCTAGAGCCTTTGCATTGAGGGCTATCTGAAAACGGCTATGGCGCTGAAGTTGCCTGTGCATGTGGAGTTGGTGGCATGTGAAACCCGCATGTGGAGCATTCGTTTGTGTGGGATGCTCACCAAGCTTCATTTCAGTCCTAGGCACTCAAAGGGCACTAAGCATAGAGTGTGAAAACTGAGTTTCCTTGAGAGCTGCTTGGAAGCCTGATGGTGTGTGAAGTTAGTGAGCCAAATGGAGTTGTTCTCCCACAAGAACCACTCGGCTGATCCTTCTTCAATATGCCCTTCACCAACATGCAGTGTTTCCTTGATTGAATTAGCTCTCACACCAATATTTGCGTCTAGAGCCTTTGTATTGAGGGCTATCTGAAAACGGCTGTGGCGCTGAAGTTGCCTGTGCATGTGGAGTTGTTGGCATGTGAAAATCGCATGAGGAGCATTCGTTTGTGTGGGATGCTCTACCAGGTTCATTCCTAGATAATGCACTCAAAGGGCACTAACATAGAGTGTGAAAGCTGAGTTTCCTTGAGAGGTGCTTGGAAGCCTGATAGTGTGTGAAGTTAGTGAGCCCAATGGAGTTGTTCTCCCACAAGAACCACTCGGCTGATCCTTCTTCAATATGCCCTTCACCAACATGCAGTGTTTCCTTGATTGAATTAGCTCTCACACCAATATTTGCGTCTAGAGCCTTTGCATTGAGGGCTATCTGAAAACGGCTGTGGCGCTGAAGTTGCCTGTGAATGTGGAGTTGGTGGCATTTGAAACCCGCATGTGGAGCATTCGTTTGTGTGGGATGCTCACCAAGGTTCATTTTAGTCCTAGGAACTCAAAGGGCACTAAGCATAGAGTGTGAAAACTGAGTTTCCTTGAGAGCTGCTTGGAAGCCTGATGGTGTGTGAAGTTAGTGAGCCAAATGGAGTTGTTCTCCCACAAGAACCACTCAGCTGATACTTCTTCAATATGCCCTTCACCAACATGCAGTGTTTCCTTGATTGAATTAGCTCTCACACCAATATTTGCGTCTAGAGCCTTTGCATTGAGGGCTATCTGAAAACGGCTGTGGTGCTCAAGTTGCCTGTGAATGTGGAGTTGGTGGCATGTGAAACACGCATGTGGAGCATTCGTTTGTGTGGGATGCTCACCCAGCTTCATTTCAGTCCAAGGCACTGAAAGGGCTCTAAGCATAGAGTGTGAAAACTGAGTTTCCTTGAGAGCTGCTTGGAAGCCTGATGGTGTGTGAAGTTAGTGAGCCAAATGGAGTTGTTCTCCCACAAGAACCACTCGGCTGATCCTTCTTCAATATGCCCTTCACCAACATGCAGTGTTTCCTTGATTGAATTAGCTCTCACACCAATATTTGTGTCTAGAACCTTTGCATTGAGGGCTATCTGAAAACGGCTGTGGTGCTGAAGTTGCCTGTGAATGTGGAGTTGGTGGCCTGTGAAACCCGCATGTGGAGCATTCGTTTGTGTGGGATGCTCACCAAGGTTCATTTCAGTGCTAGGCACTCAAAGGGCACTAAGCATAGAGTGTGAAAACTGAGTTTCCTTGAGAGCTGATTGGAAGCCTGATGGTGTGTGAAGTTAGTGAGCCAAATGGAGTTGTTCTCCCACAAGAACCACTCGGGTGATCCTTCTTCAATATGCCCTTCACCTACATGCAGTGTTTCCTTGATTGAATTAGCTCTCACACCAATATTTGCGTCTAGAGCCTTTGCATTGAAGGCTATTTGAAAACGGCTGTGGCGTTGAAGTTGCCTGTGAATGTGGAGTTGGTGGCATGTGAAACCCGCATGTGGAGCAATCGTTTGTGTGGGATGCACACCAAGCTTCATTTTAGTGCTAGGCACTCAAAGGGCACTAAGCATAGAGTGTGAAAACTGAGTTTCCTTGAGAGCTGCTTGGAAGCCTGATGGTGTGTGAAGTTAGTGAGCCAAATGGAGTTGTTCTCCCACAAGAACCACTCGGCTGATTCTTCTTCAATATGCCCTTCACCAACATGCAGTGTTTCCTTGATTGAATTAGCTCTCACACCAATATTTGCGTCTAGAGCCTTTGCATTGAGGGCTATCTGAAAACGGCTGTGGCGCTGAAGTTGCCTGTGAATGTGGAGTTGGTGGCATGTGAAACACGCATGTGGAGCATTCGTTTGTGTGGGATTCTCACCAAGCTTCATTTCAGTCCTAGGCACTCAAAGGGCACTAAGTACAGAGTGTGAAAACTGAGTTTCCTTGAGAGCTGCTTGGAAGCCTGATGGTGTGTGAAGTTAGTGAGCCAAATGGAGTTGTTCTCCCACAAGAACCACTCGGCTGAACCTTCTTCAATATGCCCTTCACCAACATGCAGTGTTTCCTTGATTGAATTAGCTCTCACACCAATATTTGCGTCTAGAGCCTTTGCATTGAGGGCTATCTGAAAACGGCTGTGGCGCTGAAGTTGCCTGTGAATGTGGAGTTGGTGGCATGTGAAACCCGCATATGGAGCATTCGTTTGTGTGAGATGCTCATCAAGATTCATTTCAGTCCTAGGCATTCAAAGGGCACTAAGCATAGAGTGTGAAAACTGAGTTTCCTTGAGAGGTGCTTGGAAGCCTGATGGTGTGTGAAGTTAGTGAGCCAAATGGAGTTGTTCTCCCACAAGAACCACTCGGCTGATCCTTCTTCAATATGCCCTTCACCAACATGCAGTGTTTCCTTGATTGAATTAGCTCTCACACCAATATTTGCGTCTAGAGCCTTTGCATTGAGGGCTATCTGAAAACGGCTGTGGCGGTGAAGTTGTCTGTGACTGGGAGTTGTTGGCATGTGAAACCCGCATGTGGAGCATTCGTTTGTGTGGGATGCTAACCAAGCTTCATTTCAGTCCTAGGCACTCAAAGGGCACTAAGCATAGAGTGTGAAAACTGAGTTTCCTTGAGAGCTGCTTGGAAGCCTGATGGTGTGTGCAGTTAGTGAGCCAAATGGACTTCTTCTCCCACAAGAACCACTCGGCTGATCCTTCTTCAATATGCCCTTCACCAACATGCAGTGTTTCCTTGATTGAATTAGCTCTCACACCAATATTTGCATCTAGAGCCTTTGCATTGAGGGCTATCTGAAAACGGCTGAGGCGCTGAAGTTTCCTGTGAATGTGGAGTTGGTGGCATGTGAAACCCGGATGTGGAGCATTCGTTTGTGTGGGATGCTCACCAAGCTTCATTTTAGTCCTAGGCACTCAAAGGGCACTAAGCATAGAGTGTGAAAACTGAGTTTCCTTGAGAGCTGCTTGGAAGCCTGATGGTGTGTGAAGTTAGTGAGCCAAATGGAGTTGTTCTCCCACAAGAACCACTCAGCTGATCCTTCTTCAATATGCCCTTCACCAACATGCAGTGTTTCCTTGATTGAATTAGCTCTCACACCAATATTTGCATCAAGAGCCTTTGTATTGAGGGGCTATCTGAAAACGGCTGTGGTTCTGAAGTTGCCTGTGACTGTGGAGTTGTTGGCATGTGAAACCCGCAAGAGGAGCATTCGTTTGTGTGGGATGCTCTACCAGGTTCATTCCTATATATGTACTCAAAGGGCACTAAGCATAGAGTGTGAAAACTGAGTTTCCTTGAGAGCTGCTTGGAAGCCTGATGGTGTGTGAAGATAGTGAGCCAAATGGAGTTGTTCTCCCACAAGAACCACTCGGCTGAACCTTCTTCAATATGCCCTTCACCAACATGCAGTGTTTCCTTGATTGAAGTAGCTCTCACACCAATATTTGCGTCTAGAGTCTTTCCATTGAGAGCTATCTGAAAACGGCTGTGTTGCTGAAGTTGCCTGTGACTTTGGAGTTGGTGGCATGTGAAACCCGCATGTGGAGCATTCGTTTGTGTGGCATGCTCACCAAGATTCATTTCAGTCCTAGGCACTCAAAGGGCACTAAGCATAGAGTGTGAAAACTGAGTTTCCTTGAGAGCTGCTTGGAATCCTGATGTGTGTGAAGTTAGTGAGCCAAATGGAGTTGTTCTCCCACAAGAACCACTCAGCTGATCCTTCTTCAATATGCCCTTCACCAACATGCAGTGTTTCCTTGATTGAATTAACTCTCACACAATATTTGCATCTAGAGCCTTTGCATTGAGGGCTATCTGAAAACGGCTGTGGTTCTGAAGTTGCCTGTGACTGTGGAGTTGTTGGCATGTGAAACCCGCATGAGGAGCATTCGTTTGTGTGGGATGCTCTACCAGGTTCATTCCTAGATAATGTACTCAAAGGGCACTAAGCATAGAGTGTGAAAACTGAGTTTCCTTGAGAGCTGCTTGGAAGCCTGATGGTGTGTGAAGTTAGTGAGCCAAATGGAGTTGTTCTCCCACAAGAACCACTCGGCTGATCCTTCTTCAATATGCCCTTCATCAACATGCAGTGTTTCCTTGATTGAATTAGCTCTCACACCAATATTTGCGTCTAGAGCCTTTGCATTGAGGGTTATCTGAAAACAGCTGTGGCGCTGAAGTTGCATGTGAATGTGGAGTTGGTGGCATGTGAAACCCGCATGTGGAGCATTCGTTTGTGTGGGATGCACACCAAGATTCATTTTAGTCCTAGGCACTCAAAGGGCATTAAGCATAGAGTGTGAAAACTGAGTTTGCTTGAGAGCTGCTTGGAAGCCTGATGCTGTGTGAAGATAGTGAGCCAAATCGAGTTGTTCTCCCACAAGAAACACTCGGCTGAACCTTCTTCAATATGCCCTTCACCAACATGCAGTGTTTCCTTGATTGAATTAGCTCTCACACCAATATTTGCGTCTAGAGCCTTTGCATTGAGGGCTATTTGAAAATGGTTGTGTCGCTGATGTTGCCTGAGAATGTGGAGTTGGTGGCATGTGAAGCCTGCATGTGGAGCATTCGTTTGTGTGGGATGCTCACCAAGCTTCATTTCAGTCCTAGGCACTCAAAGGGCACTAAGCATAAAGTGTGAAAACTGAGTTTCCTTGAGAGCTGCTTGGAAGCCTGATGGTGTGTGAAGTTAGTGAGCCAAATGGAGTTGTTCTCCCAGAAGAACCACTCGGCTGATCCTTGTTCAATATGCCCTTCATCAACATGCAGTGTTTCCTTGATTGAATTAGCTCTCACACCAATATTTGCGTCTAGAGCCTTTGCATTGAGGGTTATGTGAAAACAGCTGTGGCGCTGAAGTTGCCTGTGAATGTGGAGTTGGTGGCATGTGAAACCCGCATGTGGAGCATTCGTTTGTGTGGGATGCTCACCAAGATTCATTTTAGTCCTAGGCACTCAAAGGGCACTAAGCATAGAGTGTGAAAACTGAGTTTCCTTGAGAGCTGCTTGGAAGCCTGATGGTGTGTGAAGATAGTGAGCCAAATGGAGTTGTTCTCCCACAAGAACCACTCGGCTGATCCTTCTTCAATATGCCCTTCACCAACATGCAGTGTTTCCTTGATTGAATTACCTCTCACACCAATATTTGTTTCTAGAGTCTTTGCATTGAGGGCTATCTGAAACCGGCTGTGTTGCTGAAGTTGCCTGTGACTGTGGAGATGGTGGCATGTGAAACCCGCATGTGGAGCATTCGTTTGTGTGGCATGCTCACCAAGATTTATTTCAGTCCTAGGCACTCAAAGGGCACTAAGCATAGAGTGTGAAAACTGAGTTTCCTTGAGAGCTGCTTGGAAGCCTGATGGTGTGTGAAGTTAGTGAGCCAAATGGAGTTGTTCTCCCGTAAGAACCACTCGGCTCATCCTTCTGCAATATGCCCTTCACCAACATGCAGTGTTTCCTTGATTGAATTAGCTCTCACACCAATATTTGCGTCTAGAGCCTTTGCATTGAGGGCTATCGGAAAACGGCTGTGGCGCTGAAGTTGCCTGTGACTGTGGAGTTGGTGGCATGTGAAACCCGAATGTGGAGCATTCGTTTGTGTGGGATGCTCTACCAGGTTCATTCCTAGATAATGCAATCAAGGGGCACTAAGCCTAGAGTGTGAAAACTGAGTTTCCTTGAGAGCTGCTTGGAAGCCTGATGGTGTGTGAAGTTAGTGAGCCAAATGGAGTTGTTCTCCCACAAGAACCACTCGGCTGATCCTTCTTCAATATGCCCTTCACCAACATGCAGTGTTTCCTTGATTGAATTAGCTCTCACACCAATATTTGCATCTAGAGCCTTTGCATTGAGGGCTATCTGAAAACGGCTGTGTTGCTGAAGTTGCCTGTGAATGTGGAGTTGGTGGCATGTGAAACCCGCATGTGGAGCATTCGTTTGTGTGGGATGCTCACCAAGATTGATTTCAGTACTAGGCACTCAAAGGGCTCTAAGCATAGAGTGTGAAAACTGAGTTTCCTTGAGAGCTGCTTGGAAGCCTGATGGTGTGTAAAGTTAGTGAGCCTAATGGAGTTGTTCTCCCACAAGAACCACTCGGCTGATCCTTCTTCAATATTCGCTTCACCAACATGCAGTGTTTCCTTGATTGAATTAGCTCTCACACCAATATTTGCGTCTAGAGCCTTTGCATTGAGGGTTATCTGAAAACTGCTGTGGCGCTGAAGTTGCCTGTGAATGTGGAGTTGGTGGCATGTGAAACCCCCATGTGGAGCATTCGTTTGTGTGGCATGCTCACCAAGATTCATTTCAGTCCTAGGCACTCAAAGGGCACTAAGCATAGAGTGTGAAAACTGAGTTTCCTTGAGAGCTGCTTGGAAGCCTGATCGTGTGTGAAGTTAGTGAGCCAAATGGAGTTGTTCTCCCACAAGAACCACTCGGCTGATCCTTCTTCAATATGCCCTTCACCAACATGCAGTGTTTCCTTGATTGAATTAGCTCTCACACCAATATTTGCGTCTAGAGCCTTTGCATTGAGGGCTATCTGCAAACGGCTGTGGCGCTGAAGTTGCCTGTGAATGTGGAGTTGGTGGCATGTGAAACCCGCATGTGGAGCATTCGTTTGTGTGGGATGCTAACCAAGCTTCATTTCAGTCCTAGGCACTCAAAGGGCACTAAGCATAGAGTGTGAAAACTGAGTTTCCTTGAGAGCTGCTTGGAAGCCTGATGGTGTGTGAAGTTAGTGAGCCAAATGGACTTCTTCTCCCACAAGAACCACTCGGCTGATCCTTCTTCAATATGCCCTTCACCAACATGCAGTGTTTCCTTGATTGAATTAGCTCTCACACCAATATTTGCGTCTAGAGCCTTTGCATTGAGGACTATCTGAAAACAGCTGTGGCCCTGAAGTTGCCTGTGAATGTGGAGTTGGTGGCATGTGAAACCCGCATGTGGAGCATTCGTTTGTGTGGGATGCACACCAAGATTCATTTTAGTCCTAGGCACTCAAAGGGCATTAAGCATAGAGTGTGAAAACTGAGTTTCCTTGAGAGCTGCTTGGAAGCCTGATGGTGTGTGAAGATAGTGAGCCAAATGGAGTTGTTCTCCCACAAGAACCACTCGGCTGAACCTTCTTCAATATGCCCTTCACCAACATGCAGTGTTTCCTTGATTGAATTAGCTCTCACACCAATATTTGCGTCTAGAGTCTTTCCATTGAGAGCTATCTGAAAACGGCTGTGTGGCTGAAGTTGCCTGTGACTTTGGAGTTGGTGGCATGTGAAACCCGCATGTGGAGCATTCGTTTGTGTGGGATGCTCTACCAGGTTCATTCCTAGATAATGCAATCAAGGGGCACTAAGCCTAGAGTGTGAAAACTGAGTTTCCTTGAGAGCTGCTTGGAAGCCTGATGGTGTGTGAAGTTAGTGAGCCAAATGGAGTTGTTCTCCCACAAGAACCACTCGGCTGATCCTTCTTCAATATGCCCTTCACCAACATGCAGTGTTTCCTTGATTGAATTAGCTCTCACACCAGTATTTGCGTCTAGAGCCTTTGCATTGAGGGCTATCTGAAAACGGCTGTGTTGCTGAAGTTGCCTGTGAATGTGGAGTTGGTGGCATGTGAAACCCGCATGTGGAGCATTCGTTTGTGTGGGATGCTCACCAAGATTGATTTCAGTCCTAGGCACTCAAAGGGCTCTAAGCATAGAGTGTGAAAACTGAGTTTCCTTGAGAGCTGCTTGGAAGCCTGATGGTGTGTAAAGTTAGTGAGCCTAATGGAGTTGTTCTCCCACAAGAACCACTCGGCTGATCCTTCTTCAATAGTCGCTTCACCAACATGCAGTGTTTCCTTGATTGAATTAGCTCTCACACCAATATTTGCGTCTAGAGCCTTTGCATTGAGGGTTATCTGAAAACAGCTGTGGCGCTGAAGTTGCCTGTGAATGTGGAGTTGGTGGCATGTGAAACCCGCATGTGGAGCATTCGTTTGTGTGGGATGCACACCAAGATTCATTTCAGTCCTAGGCACTCAAAGGGCACTAAGCATAGAGTGTGAAAACTGAGTTTGCTTGAGAGCTGCTTGGAAGCCTGATGGTGTGGGACGTTAGTGAGCCAAATGGAGTTGTTCTCCCACAAGAACCACTCGGCTGATCCTTCTTCAATATGCCCTTCACCAACATGCAGTGTTTCCTTGATTGAATTAGCTCTCACACCAATATTTGCGTCTAGAGCCTTTGCATTGAGGGCTATCTGAAAACGGCTGTGGCGCTGAAGTTGCCTGTGAATGTGGAGTTGGTGGCATGTGAAACCCGCATGTGGAGCATTCGTTTGTGTGGGATGCTAACCAAGCTTCATTTCAGTCCTAGGCACTCAAAGGGCACTAAGCATAGAGTGTGAAAACTGAGATTCCTTGAGAGCTGCTTGGAAGCCTGATGGTGTGTGAAGTTAGTGAGCCAAATGGACTTCTTCTCCCACAAGAACCACTCGGCTGATCCTTCTTCAATATGCCCTTCACCAACATGCAGTGTTTCCTTGATTGAATTAGCTCTCACACCAATATTTGCGTCTAGAGCCTTTGCATTGAGGGCTATCTGAAATCGGCTGAGGCGCTGAAGTTGCCTGTGAATGTGGAGTTGGTGGCATGTGAAACCCGGATGTGGAGCATTCGTTTGTGTGGGATGCTCACCAAGCTTCATTTCAGTCCTAGGCACTCAAAGGGCACTAAGCATAGAGTGTGAAAACTGAGTTTCCTTGAGAGCTGCTTGGAAGCCTGATGGTGTGTGAAGTTAGTGAGCCAAATGGAGTTGTTCTCCCACAAGAACCACTCAGCTGATCCTTCTTCAATATGCCCTTCACCAACATGCAGTGTTTCCTTGATTGAATTAACTCTCACACCAATATTTGCATCTAGAGCCTTTGTATTGAGGGCTATCTGAAAACGGCTGTGGTTCTGAAGTTGCCTGTGACTGTGGAGTTGTTGGCATGTGAAACCCGCATGAGGAGCATTCGTTTGTGTGGGATGCTCTACCAGGTTCATTCCTAGATAATGTACTCAAAGGGCACTAAGCATAGAGTGTGAAAACTGAGTTTCCTTGAGAGCTGCTTGGAAGCCTGATGGTGTGTGAAGTTAGTGAGCCAAATGGAGTTGTTCTCCCACAAGAACCACTCGGTTGATCCTTCTTCAATATGCCCTTCACCAACATGCAGTGTTTCCTTGATTGAATTAGCTCTCACACCAATATTTGCGTCTAGAGCCTTTGCATTGAGGGTTATCTGAAAACAGCTGTGGCGCTGAAGTTGCCTGTGAATGTGGAGTTGGTGGCATGTGAAACCCGCATGTGGAGCATTCGTTTGTGTGGGATGCACACCAAGATTCATTTTAGTCCTAGGCACTCAAAGGGCATTAAGCATAGAGTGTGAAAACTGAGTTTGCTTGAGAGCTGCTTGGAAGCCTGATGCTGTGTGAAGATAGTGAGCCAAATCGAGTAGTTCTCCCACAAGAACCACTCGGCTGAACCTTCTTCAATATGCCCTTCACCAACATGCAGTGTTTCCTTGATTGAATTAGCTCTCACACCAATATTTGCGTCTAGAGCCTTTGCATTGAGGGCTATCTGAAAACGGCTGTGGCGCTGAAGTTGCCTGTGAATGTGGAGTTGGTGGCATGTGAAACCCGCATGTGGAGCATTCGTTTGTGTGGGATGCTAACCAAGCTTCATTTCAGTCCTAGGCACTCAAAGGGCACTAAGCATAGAGTGTGAAAACTGAGATTCCTTGAGAGCTGCTTGGAAGCCTGATGGTGTGTGAAGTTAGTGAGCCAAATGGACTTCTTCTCCCACAAGAACCACTCGGCTGATCCTTCTTCAATATGCCCTTCACCAACATGCAGTGTTTCCTTGATTGAATTAGCTCTCACACCAATATTTGCGTCTAGAGCCTTTGCATTGACTGCTATCTGAAATTGGCTGAGGCGCTGAAGTTGCCTGTGAATGTGGAGTTGGTGGCATGTGAAACCCGGATGTGGAGCATTCGTTTGTGTGGGATGCTCACCAAGCTTCATTTCAGTCCTAGGCACTCAAAGGGCACTAAGCATAGAGTGTGAAAACTGAGTTTCCTTGAGAGCTGCTTGGAAGCCTGATGGTGTGTGAAGTTAGTGAGCCAAATGGAGTTGTTCTCCCACAAGAACCACTCAGCTGATCCTTCTTCAATATGCCCTTCACCAACATGCAGTGTTTCCTTGATTGAATTAACTCTCACACCAATATTTGCATCTAGAGCCTTTGTATTGAGGGCTATCTGAAAACGGCTGTGGTTCTGAAGTTGCCTGTGACTGTGGAGTTGTTGGCATGTGAAACCCGCATGAGGAGCATTCGTTTGTGTGGGATGCTCTACCAGGTTCATTCCTAGATAATGTACTCAAAGGGCACTAAGCATAGAGTGTGAAAACTGAGTTTCCTTGAGAGCTGCTTGGAAGCCTGATGGTGTGTGAAGTTAGTGAGCCAAATGGAGTTGTTCTCCCACAAGAACCACTCGGTTGATCCTTCTTCAATATGCCCTTCACCAACATGCAGTGTTTCCTTGATTGAATTAGCTCTCACACCAATATTTGCGTCTAGAGCCTTTGCATTGAGGGTTATCTGAAAACAGCTGTGGCGCTGAAGTTGCCTGTGAATGTGGAGTTGGTGGCATGTGAAACCCGCATGTGGAGCATTCGTTTGTGTGGGATGCACACCAAGATTCATTTTAGTCCTAGGCACTCAAAGGGCATTAAGCATAGAGTGTGAAAACTGAGTTTGCTTGAGAGCTGCTTGGAAGCCTGATGGTGTGTGAAGATAGTGAGCCAAATCGAGTAGTTCTCCCACAAGAACCACTCGGCTGATCCTTCTTCAATATGCCCTTCACCAACATGCAGTGTTTCCTTGATTGAATTAGCTCTCACACCAATATTTGCGTCTAGAGTCTTTGCAGTGAGGGCTATCTGAAAACGGTTGAGGCGCTGAAGTTGCCTGTGACTGTGGAGTTGGTGGCATGTGAAACCCGCATGTGGAGCATTCGTTTGTGTGGCATGCTCACCAAGATTCATTTCAGTCCTAGGCACTCAAAGGGCACTAAGCATAGAGTGTGAAAACTGAGTTTCCTTGAGAGCTGCTTGGAAGCCTGACGGTGTGTGAAGTTAGTGAGCCAAATGGACTTGTTCTCCCACTAGAACCACTCGGCTGATCCTTCTTCAATATGCCCTTCACCAACATGCAGTGTTTCCTTGATTGAATTAGCTCTCACACCAATATTTGCGTCTAGAGCCTTTGCAGTGAGGGCTATCTGAAAACGGCAGTGGAGCTGAAGTTGCCTGTGAATGTGGAGTTGGTGGCATGTGAAACCCGCATGTGGAGCATTCGTTTGTGTGGGATGCTCACCAAGATTCATTTCAGTCCTAGGCACTCAAAGGGCACTAAGCATAGAGTGTGAAAACTGAGTTTCCTTGAGAGCTGCTTGGAAGCCTGATGGTGTGTGAAGTTAGTGAGCCAAATGGAGTTGTTCTCCCACAAGAACCACTCAGCTGATCCTTCTTCAATATGCCCTTCACCAACATGCAGTGTTTCCTTGATTGAATTAACTCTCACACCAATATTTGCATCTAGAGCATTTGTATTGAGGGCTATCTGACAACGGCTGTGGTTCTGAAGTTGCCTGTGACTGAGGAGTTGTTGGCATGTGAAACCCGTATGAGGAGCATTCATTTGTGTGGGATGCTCTACCAGGTTCATTCCTAGATAATGTACTCAAAGGGCACTAAGCATAGAGTGTGAAAACTGAGTTTCCTTGAGAGCTGCTTGGAAGCCTGATGGTGTATGAAGTTAGTGATCCCAATGGAGTTGTTCTCCCACAAGAACCACTCGGTTGATCCTTCTTCAATATGCCCTTCACCAACATGCAGTGTTTCCTTGATTGAATTAGCTCTCACACCAGTATTTGCGTCTAGAGCCTTTGCATTGAGGGCTATCTGAAAACGGCTGTGGCGCTGAAGTTGCCTGTGAATGTGGAGTTGGTGGCATGTGAAACCCGCATGTGGAGCAATCGCTTGTGTGGCATGCTCACCAAGATTCATTTCTTCCTAGGCACTCAAAGGGCTCTAAGCATAGGGTGTGAAAACTGAGTTTCCTTGAGAGCTGCTTGGAAGCCTGATGGTGTGTGCAGTTAGTGAGCCAAATGGAGTTGTTCTCCCACAAGAACCACTCGGCTGATCCTTCTTCAATATGCCCTTCACCAACATGCAGTGTTTCCTTGATTGAATTAGCTCTCACACCAATATTTGCGTCTAGAGCCTTTGCATTGAGGGCTATCTGAAAACAGCTGAGGCACTGAAGTTGCCTGTGAATGTGGAGTTGGTGGCATGTGAAACCCGGATGTGGAGCATTCGTTTGTGTGGGATGGTCACCAAGCTTCATTTCAGTCGTAGGCACTCAAAGGGCACTAAGCATAGAGTGTGAAAACTGAGTTTCCTTGAGAGGTGCTTGGAAGCCTAATGGTGTGTGAAGTTAGTGAGCCAAATGGAGTTGTTCTCCCACAAGAACCACTCGGCTGATCCTTCTTCAATATGCCCTTCACCAACATGCAGTGTTTCCTTGATTGAATTAGCAATTACACCAATATTTGCGTCTAGAGCCTTTGCATTGAGGGCTATCTGAAAACGTCTATGGCGCTGAATTTGCCTGTGCATGTGGAGTTGGTGGCATGTGAAACCCGCATGTGGAGCATTCGTTTGTGTGGGATGCTCACCAAGATTCATTTCAGTCCTAGGCACTCAAAGGGCACTAAGCATAGAGTGTGAAAACTGAGTTTCCTTGAGAGCTGCTTGGAAGCCTGATGGTGTGTGAAGTTAGTGAGCCAAATGGAGTTGTTCTCCCACAAGAACCACTCAGCTGATCCTTCTTCAATATGCCCTTCACCAACATGCAGTGTTTCCTTGATTGAATTAACTCTCACACCAATATTTGCATCTAGAGCCTTTGTATTGAGGGATATTGAAAATGGCTGTGGTTCTGAAGTTGCCTGTGACTGTGGAGTTGGTAGCATGTGAAACCCGCATGAGGAGCATTCGTTTGTGTGGGATGCTCTACTAGGTTCATTCCTAGATAATGTACTCAAAGGGCACTAAGCATAGAGTGTGAAAACTGAGTTTCCTTGAGAGCTGCTTGGAAGCCTGATGGTGTGTGAAGTTAGTGAGCCAAATGCAGTTGTTCTCCCACAAGAACCACTCGGCTGATCCTTCTGCAATATGCCCTTCACCAACATGCAGTGTTTCCTTGATTGAATTAGCTCTCACACCAATATTTGCGTCTAGAGCCTTTGCATTGAGGGCTATCTGAAAACGGCTGTGGTTCTGAAGTTGCCTGTGACTGTGGAGTTGGTGGCATGTGAAACCCGCATGTGGAGCATTCGTTTGTGTGGGATGCTCTACCAGGTTCATTCCTAGATAATGCAATCAAGGGGCACTAAGCATAGAGTGTGAGAACTGAGTTTCCTTGAGAGCTGCTTGGAAGCCTGATGGTGTGTGAAGTTAGTGAGCCAAATGGAGTTGTTCTCCCACAAGAACCACTCGGCTGATCCTTCTTCAATATGCCCTTCACCAACATGCAGTGTTTCCTTGATTGAATTAGCTCTCACACCAATATTTGTTTCTAGAGCCTTTGCAGTAAGGGTTATCTGAAAACAGCTGTGGCGCTGAAGTTGCCTGTGAATGTGGAGTTGGTGGCATGTGAAACCCGCATGTAGAGCATTCGTTTGTGTGGGATGCACACCAAGATTCATTTCAGTCCTAGGCACTCAAAGGGCACTAAGCATAGAGTGTGAAAACTGAGTTGCCTTGAGAGCTGCTTGGAAGCCTGATGGTGTGTGAAGTTAGTGAGCCAAATGGAGTTGTTCTCCCACAAGAACCACTCGGCTGATCCTTCTTCAATATGCCCTTCACCAACATGCAGTGTTTCCTTGATTGAATTAGCTCTCACACCAATATTTGCGTCTAGAGCCTTTGCATTGAGGGCTATCTGAAAACGGCTGTGGTTCTGAAGTTGCCTGTGAATGTGGAGTTGGAGGCATGTGAAACCCGCATGTGGAGCATTCGTTCGTGTGGGATGCTCACCAAGCTTCATTTCAGTCGTAGGCACTCAAAGGGCACTAAGCATAGAGTGTGAAAACTGAGTTTCCTTGAGAGCTGCTTGGAAGCCTAATGGTGTGTGAAGTTAGTGAGCCAAATGGAGTTGTTCTCCCACAAGAACCACTCGGCTGATCCTTCTTCAATATGCCCTTCACCAACATGCAGTGTTTCCTTGATTGTATTAGCTCTCACACCATTATTTGCGTCTAGAGCCTTTGCATTGAGGGCTATCTGAAAACGGCTGTGGCGCTGAAGTTGCCTGTGCCTGTGGAGTTGGTGGCATGTGAAACCCGCATGTGGAGCATTCGTTTGTGTGGGATGCTCACCAAGATTCATTTCAGTCCTAGGCACTCAAAGAGCACTAAGCATAGAGTGTGAAAACTGAGTTTCCTTGAGAGTTGCTTGGAAGCCTGATGGTGTGTGAAGTTAGTGAGCCAAATGGACTTCTTCTCCCACAAGAACCACTCGGCTGATCCTTCTTCAATATGCCCTTCACCAACATGCAGTGTTTCCTTGATTGAATTAGCTCTCACACCAATATTTGCGTCTAGAGCCTTTGCATTGAGGGCTATCTGAAATCGGCTGAGGCGCTGAAGTTGCCTGTGAATGTGGAGTTGGTGGCATGTGAAACCCGGATGTGGAGCATTCGTTTGTGTGGGATGCTCACCAAGCTTCATTTCAGTCCTAGGCACTCAAAGGGCACTAAGCATAGAGTGTGAAAACTGAGTTTCCTTGAGAGCTGCTTGGAAGCCTGATGGTGTGTGAAGTTAGTGAGCCAAATGGAGTTGTTCTCCCACAAGAACCACTCAGCTGATCCTTCTTCAATATGCCCTTCACCAACATGCAGTGTTTCCTTGATTGAATTAACTCTCACACCAATATTTGCATCTAGAGCCTTTGTATTGAGGGCTATCTGAAAACGGCTGTGGTTCTGAAGTTGCCTGTGACTGTGGAGTTGTTGGCATGTGAAACCCGCATGAGGAGCATTCGTTTGTGTGGGATGCTCTACCAGGTTCATTCCTAGATAATGTACTCAAAGGGCACTAAGCATAGAGTGTGAAAACTGACTTTCCTTGAGAGCTGCTTGGAAGCCTGATGGTGTGTGAAGTTAGTGAGCCAAATGGAGTTGTTCTCCCACAAGAACCACTCGGTTGATCCTTCTTCAATATGCCCTTCACCAACATGCAGTGTTTCCTTGATTGAATTAGCTCTCACACCAATATTTGCGTCTAGAGCCTTTGCATTGAGGGTTATCTGAAAACAGCTGTGGCGCTGAAGTTGCCTGTGAATGTGGAGTTGGTGGCATGTGAAACCCGCATGTGGAGCATTCGTTTGTGTGGGATGCACACCAAGATTCATTTTAGTCCTAGGCACTCAAAGGGCATTAAGCATAGAGTGTGAAAACTGAGTTTGCTTGAGAGCTGCTTGGAAGCCTGATGGTGTGTGAAGATAGTGAGCCAAATCGAGTAGTTCTCCCACAAGAACCACTCGGCTGATCCTTCTTCAATATGCCCTTCACCAACATGCAGTGTTTCCTTGATTGAATTAGCTCTCACACCAATATTTGCGTCTAGAGTCTTTGCAGTGAGGGCTATCTGAAAACGGTTGAGGCGCTGAAGTTGCCTGTGACTGTGGAGTTGGTGGCATGTGAAACCCGCATGTGGAGCATTCGTTTGTGTGGCATGCTCACCAAGATTCATTTCAGTCCTAGGCACTCAAAGGGCACTAAGCATAGAGTGTGAAAACTGAGTTTCCTTGAGAGCTGCTTGGAAGCCTGACGGTGTGTGAAGTTAGTGAGCCAAATGGAGTTGTTCTCCCACAAGAACCACTCGGCTGATCCTTCTTCAATATGCCCTTCACCTACATGCAGTGTTTCCTTGATTGAATTAGCTCTCACACCAATATTTGCGTCTAGAGCCTTTGCAGTGAGGGCTATCTGAAAACGGCAGTGGAGCTGAAGTTGCCTGTGAATGTGGAGTTGGTGGCATGTGAAACCCGGATTTGGAGCATTCGTTTGTGTGGGATGCTCACCAAGCTTCATTTCAGTCGTAGGCACTCAAAGGGCACTAAGCATAGAGTGTGAAAACTGAGTTTCCTTGAGAGGTGCTTGGAAGCCTAATGGTGTGTGAAGTTAGTGAGCCAAATGGAGTTGTTCTCCCACAAGAACCACTCGGCTGATCCTTCTTCAATATGCCCTTCACCAACATGCAGTGTTTCCTTGATTGAATTAGCAATTACACCAATATTTGCTTCTAGAGCCTTTGCATTGAGGGCTATCTGAAAACGTCTATGGCGCTGAAGTTGCCTGTGCATGTGGAGTTGGTGGCATGTGAAACCCGCATGAGGAGCATTCGTTTGTGTGGGATGCTCTACCAGGTTCATTCCTAGATAATGTACTCAAAGGGCACTAAGCATAGAGTGTGAAAACTGAGTTTCCTTGAGAGCTGCTTGGAAGCCTGATGGTGTGTGAAGTTAGTGAGCCAAATGGAGTTGTTCTCCCACAAGAACCACTCGGCTGATCCTTCTTCAATATGCGCTTCATCAACATGCAGTGTTTCCTTGATTGAATTAGCTCTCACACCAATATTTGTGTCTAGAGCCTTTGCATTGAGGGCTATCTGAAAACGGCTGTGGCGCTGAAGTTGCCTGTGACTGTGGAGTTGGTGGCATGTGAAACCCGCATGTGGAGCATTCGTTTGTGTGGGATGCTCTACCAGGTTCATTCCTAAATAATGCAATCAAGGGGCACTAAGCATAGAGTGTGAAAACTGAGTTTCCTTGAGAGCTGCTGGGAAGCCTGATGGTGTGTGAAGTTAGTGAGCCAAATGGAGTTGTTCTCCCACAAGAACCACTCGGCTGATCCTTCTTCAATATGCCCTTCACCAACATGCAGTGTTTCCTTGATTGAATTAGCTCTCACACCAATATTTGCGTCTAGAGCCTTTGCATTGAGGGCTATCTGAAAACGGCTGAGGCGCTGAAGTTGCCTGTGAATGTGGAGTTGGTGGCATGTGAAACCCGCATGTGGAACATTCGTTCGTGTGGGATGCTCACCAAGCTTCATTTCAGTCGTAGGCACTCAAAGGGCACTAAGCATAGAGTGTGAAAAGTGAGTTTCCTTGAGAGCTGCTTGGAAGCCTGATGGTGTGTGAAGTTAGTGAGCCAAATGGAGTTGTTCTCCCACAAGAACCACTCAGCTGATCCTTCTTCAATATGCCCTTCACCAACATGCAGTGTTTCCTTGATTGAATTAGCTCTCACACCAATATTTGCATCTAGAGCCTTTGCATTGAGGGCTATCTGAAAACGGCTGTGGCGCTGAAGTTGCCTGTGAATGTGGAGTTGGTGGCATGTGAAACCCGCATGTGGAGCATTCGTTTGTGTGGGATGCTAACCAAGATTCATTTCAGTCCTAGGCACTCAAAGGGCACTAAGCATAGAGTGTGAAAACTGAGTTTCCTTGAGAGTTGCTTGAAGCCTGATGGTGTGTGCAGTTAGTGAGCCAAATGGAGTTGTTCTCCCACAAGAACCACTCGGCTGATCCTTCTTCAATATGCCCTTCACCAACATGCAGTGTTTCCTTGATTGAATTAGCTCTCACACCAATATTTGCGTCTAGAGCCTTTGCATTGAGGGCTATCTGAAAACGGCTGAGGCGCTGAAGTTGCCTGTGAATGTGGAGTTGGTGGCATGTGAAACCCGCATGTGGAGCATTCGTTTGTGTGGGATGCTCACCAAGCTTCATTTCATTCGTAGGCACTCAAAGGGCACTAAGCATAGAGTGTGAAAACTGAGTTTCCTTGAGAGGTGCTTGGAAGCCTAATGGTGTGTGAAGTTAGTGAGCCAAATGGAGTTGTTCTCCCACAAGAACCACTCGGCTGATCCTTCTTCAATATGCTCTTCACCAACATGCAGTGTTTCCTTGATTGAATTAGCTCTCACACCAATATTTGCATCTAGAGCCTTTGCAGTGAGGGCTATCTGAAAACGGCTGTGGTTCTGAAGTTGCCTGTGACTGCGGAGTTGTTGGCATGTGAAACCCGCATGAGGAGCATTCGTTTGTGTGGGATGCTCTACCAGGTTCATTCCTAGATAATGTACTCAAAGGGCACTAAGCATAGAGTGTGAAAACTGAGTTTCCTTGAGAGCTGCTTGGAAGCCTGATGGTGTGTGAAGTTAGTGAGCCAAATGGAGTTGTTCTCCCACAAGAACCACTCGGCTGATCCTTCTTCAATATGCGCTTCATCAACATGCAGTGTTTCCTTGATTGAATTAGCTCTCACACCAATATTTGCATCTAGAGCCTTTGCATTGAGGGCTATTTGAAAACGGCTGTGGTTCTGAAGTTGCCTGTGAATGTGGAGTTGGTGGCATGTGAAACCCGCATGTGGAGCATTCGTTTGTGTGGCATGCTCACCAAGATTCATTTCAGTCCTAGGCACTCAAAGGGCACTAAGCATAGAGTGTGAAAACAGTTTCCTTGAGAGCTGCTTGGAAGCCTGATGGTGTGTGAAGTTAGTGAGCCAAATGGACTTCTTTTCCCACAAGAACCACTCGGCTGATCCTTCTTCAATATGCCCTTCACCAACATGCAGTGTTTCCTTGATTGAATTAGCTCTCACACCAATATTTGCGTCTAGAGCCTTTGCAGTGAGGGCTATCTGAAAACGGCAGTTTCGCTGAAGTTTCCTGTGAATGTGGAGTTGGTGGCATGTGAAACCCGCAGGTGGAGCATTCGTTTGTGTGGGATGCTCACCAAGCTTCATTTCAGTCCTAGGCACTCAAAGGGCACTAAGCATAGAGTGTGAAAACTGAGTTTCCTTGAGAGCTGCTTGGAAGCCTGATGGTGTGTGAAGCTAGTGAGCCAAATGGAGTTGTTCTCCCACAAGAACCACTCAGCTGATCCTTCTTCAATATGCCCTTCACCAACATGCAATGTTTCCTTGATTGAATTAACTCTCACACCAATATTTGCATCTAGAGCATTTGTATTGAGGGCTATCTGAAAACGGCTGTGGTTCTGAAGTTGCCTGTGACTGCGGAGTTGTTGGCATGTGAAACCCGCATGAGGAGCATTCGTTTGTGTGGGATGCTCTACCAGGTTCATTCCTAGATAATGTACTCAAAGGGCACTAAGCATAGAGTGTGAAAACTGAGTTTCCTTGAGAGCTGCTTGGAAGCCTGATGGTGTGTGAAGTTAGTGAGCCAAATGGAATTGTTCTCCCACAAGAACCACTCGGTTGATCCTTCTTCAATATGCCCTTCACCAACATGCAGTGTTTCCTTGATTGAATTAGCTCTCACACCAGTATTTGCGTCTAGAGCCTTTGCATTGAGGGCTATCTGAAAACGGCTGTGGCGCTGAAGTTGCCTGTGAATGTGGAGTTGGTGGCATGTGAAACCCGCATGTGGAGCAATCGCTTGTGTGGCATGCTCACCAAGATTCATTTCTTCCTAGGCACTCAAAGGGCTCTAAGCATAGGGTGTGAAAACTGAGTTTCCTTGAGAGCTGCTTGGAAGCCTGATGGTGTGTGAAGTTAGTGAGCCAAATGGAGTTGTTCTCCCACAAGAACCACTCGGTTGATCCTTCTTCAATATGCCCTTCACCAACATGCAGTGTTTCCTTGATTGAATTAGCTCTCACACCAATATTTGCGTCTAGAGCCTTTGCATTGAGGGTTATCTGAAAACAGCTGTGGCGCTGAAGTTGCCTGTGAATGTGGAGTTGGTGGCATGTGAAACCCGCATGTGGAGCATTCGTTTGTGTGGGATGCACACCAAGATTCATTTTAGTCCTAGGCACTCAAAGGGCATTAAGCATAGAGTGTGAAAACTGAGTTTGCTTGAGAGCTGCTTGGAAGCCTGATGGTGTGTGAAGATAGTGAGCCAAATCGAGTAGTTCTCCCACAAGAACCACTCGGCTGATCCTTCTTCAATATGCCCTTCACCAACATGCAGTGTTTCCTTGATTGAATTAGCTCTCACACCAATATTTGCGTCTAGAGTCTTTGCAGTGAGGGCTATCTGAAAACGGTTGAGGCGCTGAAGTTGCCTGTGACTGTGGAGTTGGTGGCATGTGAAACCCGCATGTGGAGCATTCGTTTGTGTGGCATGCTCACCAAGATTCATTTCAGTCCTAGGCACTCAAAGGGCACTAAGCATAGAGTGTGAAAACTGAGTTTCCTTGAGAGCTGCTTGGAAGCCTGACGGTGTGTGAAGTTAGTGAGCCAAATGGAGTTGTTCTCCCACAAGAACCACTCGGGTGATCCTTCTTCAATATGCCCTTCACCTACATGCAGTGTTTCCTTGATTGAATTAGCTCTCACACCAATATTTGCGTCTAGAGCCTTTGCAGTGAGGGCTATCTGAAAACGGCAGTGGAGCTGAAGTTGCCTGTGAATGTGGAGTTGGTGGCATGTGAAACCCGGATTTGGAGCATTCGTTTGTGTGGGATGCTCACCAAGCTTCATTTCAGTCGTAGGCACTCAAAGGGCACTAAGCATAGAGTGTGAAAACTGAGTTTCCTTGAGAGGTGCTTGGAAGCCTAATGGTGTGTGAAGTTAGTGAGCCAAATGGAGTTGTTCTCCCACAAGAACCACTCGGCTGATCCTTCTTCAATATGCCCTTCACCAACATGCAGTGTTTCCTTGATTGAATTAGCAATTACACCAATATTTGCTTCTAGAGCCTTTGCATTGAGGGCTATCTGAAAACGTCTATGGCGCTGAAGTTGCCTGTGCATGTGGAGTTGGTGGCATGTGAAACCCGCATGAGGAGCATTCGTTTGTGTGGGATGCTCTACCAGGTTCATTCCTAGATAATGTACTCAAAGGGCACTAAGCATAGAGTGTGAAAACTGAGTTTCCTTGAGAGCTGCTTGGAAGCCTGATGGTGTGTGAAGTTAGTGAGCCAAATGGAGTTGTTCTCCCACAAGAACCACTCGGCTGATCCTTCTTCAATATGCGCTTCATCAACATGCAGTGTTTCCTTGATTGAATTAGCTCTCACACCAATATTTGCGTCTAGAGCCTTTGCATTGAGGGCTATCTGAAAACGGCTGTGGCGCTGAAGTTGCCTGTGACTGTGGAGTTGGTGGCATGTGAAACCCGCATGTGGAGCATTCGTTTGTGTGGGATGCTCTACCAGGTTCATTCCTAAATAATGCAATCAAGGGGCACTAAGCATAGAGTGTGAAAACTGAGTTTCCTTGAGAGCTGCTGGGAAGCCTGATGGTGTGTGAAGTTAGTGAGCCAAATGGAGTTGTTCTCCCACAAGAACCACTCGGCTGATCCTTCTTCAATATGCCCTTCACCAACATGCAGTGTTTCCTTGATTGAATTAGCTCTCACACCAATATTTGCGTCTAGAGCCTTTGCATTGAGGGCTATCTGAAAACGGCTGAGGCGCTGAAGTTGCCTGTGAATGTGGAGTTGGTGGCATGTGAAACCCGCATGTGGAACATTCGTTCGTGTGGGATGCTCACCAAGCTTCATTTCAGTCGTAGGCACTCAAAGGGCACTAAGCATAGAGTGTGAAAAGTGAGTTTCCTTGAGAGCTGCTTGGAAGCCTGATGGTGTGTGAAGTTAGTGAGCCAAATGGAGTTGTTCTCCCACAAGAACCACTCAGCTGATCCTTCTTCAATATGCCCTTCACCAACATGCAGTGTTTCCTTGATTGAATTAGCTCTCACACCAATATTTGCGTCCAGAGCCTTTGCATTGAGGGCTATCTGAAAACGGCTGTGGCGCTGAAGTTGCCTGTGAATGTGGAGTTGGTGGCATGTGAAACCCGCATGTGGAGCATTCGTTTGTGTGGGATGCTAACCAAGATTCATTTCAGTCCTAGGCACTCAAAGGGCACTAAGCATAGAGTGTGAAAACTGAGTTTCCTTGAGAGTTGCTTGAAGCCTGATGGTGTGTGCAGTTAGTGAGCCAAATGGAGTTGTTCTCCCACAAGAACCACTCGGCTGATCCTTCTTCAATATGCCCTTCACCAACATGCAGTGTTTCCTTGATTGAATTAGCTCTCACACCAATATTTGCGTCTAGAGCCTTTGCATTGAGGGCTATCTGAAAACGGCTGAGGCGCTGAAGTTGCCTGTGAATGTGGAGTTGGTGGCATGTGAAACCCGCATGTGGAGCATTCGTTTGTGTGGGATGCTCACCAAGCTTCATTTCATTCGTAGGCACTCAAAGGGCACTAAGCATAGAGTGTGAAAACTGAGTTTCCTTGAGAGGTGCTTGGAAGCCTAATGGTGTGTGAAGTTAGTGAGCCAAATGGAGTTGTTCTCCCACAAGAACCACTCGGCTGATCCTTCTTCAATATGCTCTTCACCAACATGCAGTGTTTCCTTGATTGAATTAGCTCTCACACCAATATTTGCATCTAGAGCCTTTGCAGTGAGGGCTATCTGAAAACGGCTGTGGTTCTGAAGTTGCCTGTGACTGCGGAGTTGTTGGCATGTGAAACCCGCATGAGGAGCATTCGTTTGTGTGGGATGCTCTACCAGGTTCATTCCTAGATAATGTACTCAAAGGGCACTAAGCATAGAGTGTGAAAACTGAGTTTCCTTGAGAGCTGCTTGGAAGCCTGATGGTGTGTGAAGTTAGTGAGCCAAATGGAGTTGTTCTCCCACAAGAACCACTCGGCTGATCCTTCTTCAATATGCGCTTCATCAACATGCAGTGTTTCCTTGATTGAATTAGCTCTCACACCAATATTTGCATCTAGAGCCTTTGCATTGAGGGCTATTTGAAAACGGCTGTGGTTCTGAAGTTGCCTGTGAATGTGGAGTTGGTGGCATGTGAAACCCGCATGTGGAGCATTCGTTTGTGTGGCATGCTCACCAAGATTCATTTCAGTCCTAGGCACTCAAAGGGCACTAAGCATAGAGTGTGAAAACAGTTTCCTTGAGAGCTGCTTGGAAGCCTGATGGTGTGTGAAGTTAGTGAGCCAAATGGACATCTTTTCCCACAAGAACCACTCGGCTGATCCTTCTTCAATATGCCCTTCACCAACATGCAGTGTTTCCTTGATTGAATTAGCTCTCACACCAATATTTGCGTCTAGAGCCTTTGCAGTGAGGGCTATCTGAAAACGGCAGTTTCGCTGAAGTTTCCTGTGAATGTGGAGTTGGTGGCATGTGAAACCCGCAGGTGGAGCATTCGTTTGTGTGGGATGCTCACCAAGCTTCATTTCAGTCCTAGGCACTCAAAGGGCACTAAGCATAGAGTGTGAAAACTGAGTTTCCTTGAGAGCTGCTTGGAAGCCTGATGGTGTGTGAAGTTAGTGAGCCAAATGGAGTTGTTCTCCCACAAGAACCACTCAGCTGATCCTTCTTCAATATGCCCTTCACCAACATGCAATGTTTCCTTGATTGAATTAACTCTCACACCAATATTTGCATCTAGAGCATTTGTATTGAGGGCTATCTGAAAACGGCTGTGGTTCTGAAGTTGCCTGTGACTGCGGAGTTGTTGGCATGTGAAACCCGCATGAGGAGCATTCGTTTGTGTGGGATGCTCTACCAGGTTCATTCCTAGATAATGTACTCAAAGGGCACTAAGCATAGAGTGTGAAAACTGAGTTTCCTTGAGAGCTGCTTGGAAGCCTGATGGTGTGTGAAGTTAGTGAGCCAAATGGAGTTGTTCTCCCACAAGAACCACTCGGTTGATCCTTCTTCAATATGCCCTTCACCAACATGCAGTGTTTCCTTGATTGAATTAGCTCTCACACCAGTATTTGCGTCTAGAGCCTTTGCATTGAGGGCTATCTGAAAACGGCTGTGGCGCTGAAGTTGCCTGTGAATGTGGAGTTGGTGGCATGTGAAACCCGCATGTGGAGCAATCGCTTGTGTGGCATGCTCACCAAGATTCATTTCTTCCTAGGCACTCAAAGGGCTCTAAGCATAGGGTGTGAAAACTGAGTTTCCTTGAGAGCTGCTTGGAAGCCTGATGGTGTGTGCAGTTAGTGAGCCAAATGGAGTTGTTCTCCCACAAGAACCACTCGGCTGATCCTTCTTCAATATGCCCTTCACCAACATGCAGTGTTTCCTTGATTGTATTAGCTCTCACACCAATATTTGCGTCTAGAGCCTTTGCATTGAGGGCTATCTGAAAACAGCTGAGGCGCTGAAGTTGCCTGTGCATGTGGAGTTGGTGGCATGTGAAACCCGCATGTGGAGCATTCGTTTGTGTGGGATGCTCACCAAGATTCATTTCAGTCCTAGGCACTCAAAGGGCACTAAGCATAGAGTGTGAAAACTGAGTTTCCTTGAGAGCTGCTTGGAAGCCTGATGGTGTGTGAAATTAGTGAGCCAAATGGAGTTGTTCTCCCACAAGAACCACTCGGCTGATCCTTCTGCAATATGCCCTTCACCAACATGCAGTGTTTCCTTGATTGAATTAGCTCTCACACCAATATTTGGGTCTAGAGCCTTTGCATTGAGGGCTATCAGAAAACGGCTGTGGTGCTGAAGTTGCCTGTGACTGTGGAGTTGGTGGCATGTGAAACCCGCATGTGGAGCATTCGTTTGTGTGGGATGCTCTACCAGGTTCTTTCGTAGATAATGCAATCAAGGGGCACTAAGCATAGAGTGTGAAAACTGAGTTTCCTTGAGAGCTGCTGGGAAGCCTGATGGTGTGTGAAGTTAGTGAGCCAAATGGAGTTGTTCTCCCACAAGAACCACTCGGCTGATCCTTCTTCAATATGCCCTTCACCAACATGCAGTGTTTCCTTGATTGAATTAGCTCTCACACCAATATTTGCGTCTCGAGCCTTTGCATTGAGGGCTATCTGAAAACGGCTGAGGCGCTGAAGTTGCCTGTGAATGTGGAGTTGGTGGCATGTGAAACCCGCATGTGGAGCATTCGTTTGTGTGGCATGCTCACCAAGCTTCATTTCAGTCGTAGGCACTCAAAGGGCACTAAGCATAGAGTGTGAAAACTGAGTTTCCTTGAGAGGTGCTTGGAAGCCTAATGGTGTGTGAAGTTAGTGAGCCAAATGGAGTTGTTCTCCCACAAGAACCACTCGGCTGATCCTTCTTCAATATGCCCTTCACCAACATGCAGTGTTTCCTTGATTGTATTAGCTCTCACACCAATATTTGCATCTAGAGCCTTTGTATTGAGGGCTATCTGAAAGTGGCTGTGGTTCTGAAGTTGCCTGTGACTGTGGAGTTGTTGGCATGTGAAACCCGCATGAGGAGCATTCGTTTGTGTGGGATGCTCTACCAGGTTCATTCCTAGATAATGTACTCAAAGGGCACTAAGCATAGAGTGTGAAAACTGAGTTTCCTTGAGAGCTGCTTGGAAGCCTGATGGTGTGTGAAGTTAGTGAGCCAAATGGAGTTGTTCTCCCACAAGAACCACTCGGTTGATCCTTCTTCAATATGCCCTTCACCAACATGCAGTGTTTCCTTGATTGAATTAGCTCTCACACCAGTATTTGCGTCTAGAGCCTTTGCATTGAGGGCTATCTGAAAACGGCTGTGGCGCTGAAGTTGCCTGTGAATGTGGAGTTGGTGGCATGTGAAACCCGCATGTGGAGCTTTCGTTTGTGTGGCATGCTCACCAAGATTCATTTCAGTCCTAGGCACTCAAATTGCTCTAAGCATAGGGTGTGAAAACTGAGTTTCCTTGAGAGCTGCTTGGAAGCCTGATGGTGTGTGAAGTTAGTGAGCCAAATGGAGTTGTTCTCCCACAAGAACCACTCGGCTGATCCTTCTTCAATATGAACTTCATCAACATGCAGTGTTTCCTTGATTGAATTAGCTCTCACACCAATATTTGCGTCTAGAGCCTTTGCATTGAGGGTTATCTGAAAACAGCTGTGGCGCTGAAGTTGCCTGTGAATGTGGAGTTGGTGGCATGTGAAACCCCGCATGTGGAGTATTCGTTTGTGTGGGATGCTAACCAAGCTTCATTTCAGTCCTAGGCACTCAAAGGGCACTAAGCATAGAGTGTGAAAACAGTTTCCTTGAGAGCTGCTTGGAAGCCTGATGGTGTGTGAAGTTAGTGAGCCAAATGGACTTCTTTTCCCACAAGAACCACTCGGCTGATCCTTCTTCAATATGCCCTTCACCAACATGCAGTGTTTCCTTGATTGAATTAGCTCTCACACCAATATTTGCGTCTAGAGCCTTTGCAGTGAGGGCTATCTGAAAACGGCAGTGGCGCTGAAGTTTCCTGTGAATGTGGAGTTGGTGGCATGTGAAACCCGGATGTGGAGCATTCGTTTGTGTGGGATGCTCACCAAGCTTCATTTCAGTCCTAGGCACTCAAAGGGGCACTAAGCATAGAGTGTGAAAAACTGAGTTTCTTGAGAGCTGCTTGGAAGCCTGATGGTGTGTGAAGTTAGTGAGCCAAATGGAGTTTGTTCTCCCACAAGAACCACTCAGCTGATCCTTCTTCAATATGCCTTGACCAACATGCAGTGTTTCCTTGATTGAATTAACTCTCACACCAATATTTGCTTCTAGAGCATTTGTATTGAGGGCTATCTGAAAACGGCTGTGGTTCTGAAGTTGCCTGTGACTGCGGAGTTGTTGGCATGTGAAACCCGCATGAGGAGCATTCGTTTGTGTGGGATGCTCGACCAGGTTCATTCCTAGATAATGTACTCAAAGGGCACTAAGCATAGAGTGTGAAAACTGAGTTTCCTTGAGAGCTGCTTGGAAGCCTGATGGTGTGTGAAGTTAGTGAGCCAAATGGAGTTGTTCTCCCACAAGAACCACTCGGCTGATCCTTCTTCAATATGCCCTTCACCAACATGCAGTGTTTCCTTGATTGAATTAGCTCTCACACCAGTATTTGCGTCTAGAGCCTTTGCATTGAGGGCTATCTGAAAACGGCTGTGGCGCTGAAGTTGCCTGTGAATGTGGAGTTGGTGGCATGTGAAACCCGCATGTGGAGCAATCGCTTGTGTGGCATGCTCACCAAGATTTATTTCTTCCTAGGCACTCAAAGGGCTCTAAGAATAGGGTGTGAAAACTGAGTTTCCTTGAGAGCTGCTTGGAAGCCTAATGGTGTGTGAAGTTAGTGAGCCAAATGGAGTTGTTCTCCCACAAGAACCACTCGGCTGATCCTTCTTCAATATGCCCTTCACCAACATGCAGTGTTTCCTTGATTGAATTAACTCTCACAGCAATATTTGCATCTAGAGCCTTTGCATTGAGGGCTATCTGAAAACGGCTGTGGCGCTGAAGTTGCCTGTGACTGTGGAGTTGGTGGCATGTGAAACCCGCATGTGGAGCATTCGTTTGTGTGGGATGCTCTACCAGGTTCATTCGTAGATAATGCAATCAAGGGGCACTAAGCATAGAGTGTGAAAACTGAGTTTCCTTGAGAGCTGCTGGGAAGCCTGATGGTGTGTGAAGTTAGTGAGCCAAATGGAGTTGTTCTCCCACAAGAACCACTCGGCTGTTCCTTCTTCAATATGCCCTTCACCAACATGCAGTGTTTCCTTGATTGTATTAGCTCTCACACCAATATTTGCATCTAGAGCCTTTGTATTGAGGGCTATCTGAAAACGGCTGTGGTTCTGAAGTTGCCTGTGACTGTGGAGTTGGTGGCATGTGAAACCCGCATGAGGAGCATTCGTTTGTGTGGGATGCTCTACCAGGTTCATTCCTAGATAATGTACTCAAAGGGCACTAAGCATAGAGTGTGAAAACTGAGTTTCCTTGAGAGCTGCTTGGAAGCCTGATGGTGTGTGAAGTTAGTGAGCCAAATGGAGTTGTTCTCCCACAAGAACCACTCGGCTGATCCTTCTTCAATATGCCCTTCACCAACATGCAGTGTTTCCTTGATTGAATTAGCTCTCACACCAATATTTGCGTCTAGAGCCTTTGTATTGAGGGCTATCTGAAAACGGCTGTGGTTCTGAAGTTGCCTGTGACTGTGGAGTTGTTGGCATGTGAAACCCGCATGAGGAGCATTCGTTTGTGTGGGATGCTCTACCAGGTTCATTCCTAGATAATGTACTCAAAGGGCACTAAGCATAGAGTGTGAAAACTGAGTTTCCTTGAGAGCTGCTTGGAAGCCTGATGGTGTGTGAAGTTAGTGAGACAAATGGAGTTGTTCTCCCACAAGAACCACTCGGCTGATCCTTCTTCAATATGCCCTTCACCAACATGCAGTGTTTCCTTGATTGAATTAGCTCTCACACCAGTATTTGCGTCTAGAGCCTTTGCATTGAGGGCTATCTGAAAACGGCTGTGGCGCTGAAGTTGCCTGTGAATGTGGAGTTGGTGGCATGTGAAACCCGCATGTGGAGCATTCGTTTGTGTGGCATGCTCACCAAGATTCATTTCAGTCGTAGGCACTCAAATTGCTCTTAGCATAGGGTGTGAAAACTGAGTTTCCTTGAGAGCTGCTTGGAAGCCTGATGGTGTGTGAAGTTAGTGAGCCAAATGGAGTTGTTCTCCCACAAGAACCACTCGGCTGATCCTTCTTCAATATGCCCTTCATCAACATGCAGTGTTTCCTTGATTGAATTAGCTCTCACACCAATATTTGCGTCTAGAGCCTTTGCATTGAGGGTTATCTGAAAACAGCTGTGGCGCTGAAGTTGCCTGTGAATGTGGAGTTGGTGGCATGTGAAACCCGCATGTGGAGTATTCGTTTGTGTGGGATGCTAACCAGGCTTCATTTCAGTCCTAGGCACTCAAAGGGCACTAAGCATAGAGTGTGAAAACAGTTTCCTTGAGAGCTGCTTGGAAGCCTGATGGTGTGTGAAGTTAGTGAGCCAAATGGACTTCTTTTCCCCCACAAGAACCACTCGGCTGATCCTTCTTCAATATGCCCTTCACCAACATGCAGTGTTTCCTTGATTGAATTAGCTCTCACACCAATATTTGCGTCTAGAGCCTTTGCAGTGAGGGCTATCTGAAAACGGCAGTGGCGCTGAAGTTTCCTGTGAATGTGGAGTTGTTGGCATGTGAAACCCGCATGAGGAGCATTCGTTTGTGTGGGATGCTCGACCAGGTTCATTCCTAGATAATGTACTCAAAGGGCACTAAGCATAGAGTGTGAAAACTGAGTTTCCTTGAGAGCTGCTTGGAAGCCTGATGGTGTGTGAAGTTAGTGAGCCAAATGGAGTTGTTCTCCCACAAGAACCACTCGGCTGATCCTTCTGCAATATGCCCTTCACCAACATGCAGTGTTTCCTTGATTGAATTAGCTCTCACACCAGTATTTGCGTCTAGAGCCTTTGCATTGAGGGCTATCTGAAAACGGCTGTGGCGCTGAAGTTGCCTGTGAATGTGGAGTTGGTGGCATGTGAAACCCGCATGTGGAGCAATCGCTTGTGTGGCATGCTCACCAAGATTCATTTCTTCCTAGGCACTCAAAGGGCTCTAAGCATAGGGTGTGAAAACTGAGTTTCCTTGAGAGCTGCTTGGAAGCCTGATGGTGTGTGCAGTTAGTGAGCCAAATGGAGTTGTTCTCCCACAAGAACCACTCGGCTGATCCTTCTTCAATATGCCCTTCACCAACATGCAGTGTTTCCTTGATTGAATTAGCTCTCACACCAATATTTGCGTCTAGAGCCTTTGCATTGAGGGCTATCTGAAAACAGCTGAGGCACTGAAGTTGCCTGTGAATGTGGAGTTGGTGGCATGTGAAACCCGGATGTGGAGCATTCGTTTGTGTGGGATGCTCACCAAGCTTCATTTCAGTCGTAGGCACTCAAAGGGCACTAAGCATAGAGTGTGAAAACTGAGTTTCCTTGAGAGCTGCTGGGAAGCCTGATGGTGTGTGAAGTTAGTGAGCCAAATGGAGTTGTTCTCCCACAAGAACCACTCGGCTGATCCTTCTTCAATATGCCCTTCACCAACATGCAGTGTTTCCTTGATTGTATTAGCTCTCACACCAATATTTGCATCTAGAGCCTTTGTATTGAGGGCTATCTGAAAACGGCTGTGGTTCTGAAGTTGCCTGTGACTGTGGAGTTGTTGGCATGTGAAACCCGCATGAGGAGCATTCGTTTGTGTGGGATGCTCTACCAGGTTCATTCCTAGATAATGTACTCAAAGGGCACTAAGCATAGAGTGTGAAAACTGAGTTTCCTTGAGAGCTGCTTGGAAGCCTGATGGTGTGTGAAGTTAGTGAGCCAAATGGAGTTGTTCTCCCACAAGAACCACTCGGCTGATCCTTCTTCAATATGCCCTTCACCAACATGCAGTGTTTCCTTGATTGAATTAGCTCTCACACCAATATTTGCGTCTAGAGCCTTTGCATTGAGGGCTATCTGAAAACGGCTGAGGCGCTGAAGTTGCCTGTGAATGTGGAGTTGGTGGCATGTGAAACCCGCATGTGGAGCATTCGTTTGTGTGGGATGCTCACCAAGCTTCATTTCAGTCGTAGGCACTCAAAGGGCACTAAGCATAGAGTGTGAAAACTGAGTTTCCTTGAGAGGTGCTTGGAAGCCTAATGGTGTGTGAAGTTAGTGAGCCAAATGGAGTTGTTCTCCCACAAGAACCACTCGGCTGATCCTTCTTCAATATGCCCTTCACCAACATGCAGTGTTTCCTTGATTGTATTAGCTATCACACCAATATTTGCATCTAGAGCCTTTGCATTGAGGGCTATCTGAAAACGGCTGTGGCGGTGAAGTTGCCTGTGAATGTGGAGTTGGTGGCATGTGAAACCCGCATGTGGAGCATTCGTTTGTGTGGGATGCTAACCAAGCTTCATTTCAGTCCTAGGCACTCAAAGGGCACTAAGCATAGAGTGTGAAAACTGAGTTTCCTTGAGAGTTGCTTGAAGCCTGATATTGTGTGCAGTTAGTGAGCCAAATGGACTTCTTCTCCCACAAGAACCACTCGGCTGATCCTTCTTCAATATGCCCTTCACCAACATGCAGTGTTTCCTTGATTGAATTAGCTCTCACACCAATATTTGCGTCTAGAGCCTTTGCATTGAGGGCTATCTGAAAACGGCTGAGGCGCTGAAGTTGCCTGTGACTGTGGAGTTGTTGGCATGTGAAACCCGCATGAGGAGCATTCGTTTGTGTGGGATGCTCTACCAGGTTCATTCCTAGAAAATGCACTCAAAGGGCACTAAGCATAGAGTGTGAAAACTGAATTTCCTTGAGAGCTGCTTGGAAGCCTGATGGTGTGTGAAGCTAGTGAGCCAAATGGAGTTGTTCTCCCACAAGAACCACTCGGCTGATCCTTCTTCAATATGCCCTTCACCAACATGCAGTGTTTCCTTGATTGAATTAACTCTCACACCAATATTTGCGTCTAGAGCCTTTGCATTGAGGGCTATCTGAAAAAGGCTGTGGCGCTGAAGTTGCCTGTGAATGTGGAGTTGGTGGCATGTGAAACCCGCATGTGGAGCTTTCGTTTGTGTGGGATGATCTATAGGTTCATTCCTAGGTAATGCACTCAAAAGGCACTAAGCATAGAGTGTGAAAACTGAGTTTCCTTGAGAGCTGCTTGGAAGCCTGATGGTGTGTGCAGTTAGTGAGCCAAATGGAGTTGTTCTCCCACAAGAACCACTCGGCTGATCCTTCTTCAATATGCCCTTCACCAACATGCAGTGTTTCCTTGATTGAATTCGCTCTCACACCAATATTTGCGTCTAGAGCCTTTGCATTGAGGGCTATCTGAAAACGGCTGTGACGCTGAAGTTGCCTGTGAATGTGGAGTTGGTGGCATGTGAAACCCGCATGTGGAGCATTCGTTTGTGTGGGATGCTCACCAAGGTTCATTTCAGTCCTAGGCACTCAAAGGGCACTAAGCATAGAGTGTGAAAACTGAGTTTCCTTGAGAGCTGCTTGGAAGCCTGATGGTGTGTGAAGTTAGTGAGCCAAATGGAGTTGTTCTCCCACAAGAACCACTCGGCTGATCCTTCTTCAATATGCCCTTCACCAACATGCAGTGTTTCCTTGATTGAATTAGCTCTCACACCAATATTTGCATCTAGAGCCTTTGCATTGAGGGCTATCTGAAAACGGCTGTGGCGCTGAAGTTGCCTGTGAATGTGGAGTTGGTGGCATGTGAAACCCGCATGTGGAGCATTCGTTTGTGTGGGATGCTCACCAAGCTTCATTTCAGTCGTAGGAACTCAAAGGGCACTAAGCATAGAGTGTGAAAACTGAGTTTCCTTGAGAGCTGCTTGGAAGCCTGATGGTGTGTGAAGTTAGTGGCCAGATGGAGTTGTTCTCCCACAAGAACCACTCGGCTGATCCTTCTTCAATATGCCCTTCACCAACATGCAGTGTTTCCTTGATTGAATTAGCTCTCACAGCAATATTTGCGTCTAGAGCCTTTGCATTGAGGGCTATCTGAAAACGGCTGTTGCGCTGAAGTTGCCTGAGAATGTGGAGTTGGTGGCATGTTAAACCCGCATGTGGAGCATTCGTTTGTGTGGAATGCTCTACCAGGTTCATTCCTAGATAATGCACTCAAAGGGCACTAAGCATAGAGTGTGAAAACTGAGTTTCCTTGAGAGTTGCTTGCAAGCCTGATGGTGTGTGCAGTTAATGACCCAAATGGAGTTGTTCTCCCACAAGAACCACTCGGCTGATCCTTCTTCAATATGCCCTTCACCTACATGCAGAGTTTCCTTGATTGAATTAGCTCTCACACCAATATTTGCCTCTAGAGCCTTTGCATTGAGGGCTATCTGAAAACGGCTGTTACACTGAAGTTGCGTGTGAAGGTGGAGTTGGTGGCATGTGAAACCCGCATGAGGAGCATTCGTTTGTGTGTGATGCGCACCAAGCTTCATTTTAGTCCTACGCACTCAAAGGGCACAAAGCATAGAGTGTGAAAACTGAGTTTCCTTGAGAGCTGCTTGGAAGCCTGATGGTGTGTGCAGTTAGTGAGCCAAATGGAGTTGTTCTCCCACAAGAACCACTCGGCTGATCCTTCTTCAATATGCGCTTCACCAACATGCAGTGTTTCCTTGATTGAATTAACTCTCACACCAATATTTGCGTCTAGAGCCTTTGCATTGAGGGCTATTTGAAAACAGCTGTGGCGCTGAAGTTGCCTGTGAATGTGGAGTTGGTGGCATGTGAAACCCGCATGTGGAGCATTCGTTTGTGTGGGATGCTCACCAAGCTTAATTTCAGTCCTAGGCACTCAAAGGGCACTAAGCATAGAGTGTGAAAACTGAGTTTCCTTGAGAGCTGCTTGGAAGCCTGATGGTGTGTGCAGTTAGTGAGCCAAATGGAGTTGTTCTCCCACAAGAACCACTCGGCTGATCCTTCTTCAATATGCCCTTCCCCAACATGCAGTGTTTCCTTGATTGAATTAGCTCTCACACCAATATTTGCGTCTAGAGCCTTTGCATTGAGGGCTATCTGAAAACGGCTGTGGCGCTGAAGTTGCCTGTGAATGTGGAGTTGGTGGCATGTGAAACCCGCATGTGGAGCATTCGTTTGTGTGGGATACTCTACGAGGATCATTTCTAGATAATGCACTCAAAGGTCACTAAGCATAGAGTGTAAAAATTGAGTTTCCTTGAGAGCTGCTTGGAAGCCTGATGGTGTGTGAAGCTAGTGAGCCAAATGGAGTTGTTCTCCCACAAGAACCACTCGGCTGATCCTTCCTCAAAATGCCCCTCATCTACATGCAGTGTTTCCTTGATTGAATTAGCTGTCACACCGATATTTGCGTCTAGAGCCTTTGCATTGAGGGCTATTTGAAAACGGCTGTGGCGCTGAAGTTGCCTGAGAATGTGGAGTTGGTGGCATGTGAAACCCGCAGGTGGAGCATTCATTTGTGTGGAATGCTCTACCAGGTTCATTCCTAGATAATGCACTCAAAGGGCACTAAGCATAGAGTGTGAAAACTGAGTTTCCTTGAGAGCTGCTTGGAAGCCTGATGTTGTGTGAAGTTAGTGAGCCCAATGGAGTTGTTCTCCCACAAGAACCACTCGGCTGATCCTACTTCAACATGCCCTTCACCAACATGCAGTGTTTCCTTGATTGAATTAGCTCTCACACCAATATTTGCGTCTCGAGCCTTTGCATTTAGGGCTATCTGAAAACGGCTGTGGCGCTGAAGTTGCTTGTGAATGTGGAGTTGGTGGCATGTGAAACCCGCATGAGGAGCATTCGTTTGTGTGGGATGCTCACCAAGCTTCATTTTAGTCCTACGCACTAAAAGGGCACAAAGCATAGAGTGTGAAAACTGAGTTTCCTTGAGAGCTGCTTGGAAGCCTGATGGTGTGTGCAGTTAGTGAGCCCAATGGAGTTGTTCTCCCACAAGAACCACTCGGCTGATCCTTCTTCAATATGCCCTTCACCAACATGCAGTGTTTCCTTGATTGTATTAGCTCTCACACCAATATTTGCGTCTAGAGCCTTTGCATTGAGGGCTATCTGAAAACGGCTGTGACGCTGAAGTTGCCTGTGAATGTGGAGTTGGTGGCATGTGAAACCCGCATGTGGAGCATTCGTTTGTGTGGGATGCTCACCAAGGTTCATTTCAGTCCTAGGCACTCAAAGGGCACTAAGCATAGAGTGTGAAAACTGAGTTTCCTTGAGAGCTGCTTGGAAGCCTGATGGTGTGTGAAGTTAGTGAGCCAAATGGAGTTGTTCTCCCACAAGAACCACTCGGCTGATCCTTCTTCAATATGCCCTTCACCAACATGCAGTGTTTCCTTGATTGAATTAGCTCTCACACCAATATTTGCATCTAGAGCCTTTGCATTGAGGGCTATCTGAAAACGGCTGTGGCGCTGAAGTTGCCTGTGAATGTGGAGTTGGTGGCATGTGAAACCCGCATGTGGAGCATTCGTTTGTGTGGGATGCTCACCAAGCTTCATTTCAGTCGTAGGAACTCAAAGGGCACTAAGCATAGAGTGTGAAAACTGAGTTTCCTTGAGAGCTGCTTGGAAGCCTGATGGTGTGTGAAGTTAGTGGCCAGATGGAGTTGTTCTCCCACAAGAACCACTCGGCTGATCCTTCTTCAATATGCCCTTCACCAACATGCAGTGTTTCCTTGATTGAATTAGCTCTCACACCAATATTTGCGTCTAGAGCCTTTGCATTGAGGGCTATCTGAAAACGGCTGTTGCGCTGAAGTTGCCTGAGAATGTGGAGTTGGTGGCATGTTAAACCCGCATGTGGAGCATTCGTTTGTGTGGAATGCTCTACCAGGTTCATTCCTAGATAATGCACTCAAAGGGCACTAAGCATAGAGTGTGAAAACTGAGTTTCCTTGAGAGTTGCTTGCAAGCCTGATGGTGTGTGCAGTTAATGACCCAAATGGAGTTGTTCTCCCACAAGAACCACTCGGCTGATCCTTCTTCAATATGCCCTTCACCAGCATGCAGTGTTTCCTTGATTGAATTAGCTCTCACACCAATATTTGCGTCTAGAGCCTTTGCATTGAGGGCTATCTGAAAACGGCTGTGGCGCTGAAGTTGCCTGTGACTGTGGAGTTGGTGGCATGTGAAACCCGCATGTGGAGCATTCGTTTGTGTGGGATGCTCTACCAGATTCATTCCTAGGCAATGCACTCAAGGGGCACTAAGCATAGAGTGTGAAAACTGAGTTTCCTTGAGAGCTGCTTGGAAGCCTGATGGTGTGTGAAGTTAGTGAGCCAAATGGAGTTGTTCTCCCACAAGAACCACTCGGCTGATCCTTCTTCAATATGCCCTTCACCTACATGCAGAGTTTCCTTGATTGAATTAGCTCTCACACCAATATTTGCCTCTAGAGCCTTTGCATTGAGGGCTATCTGAAAACGGCTGTGACACTGAAGTTGCGTGTGAAGGTGGAGTTGGTGGCATGTGAAACCCGCATGAGGAGCATTCGTTTGTGTGTGATGCGCACCAAGCTTCATTTTAGTCCTACGCACTCAAAGGGCACAAAGCATAGAGTGTGAAAACTGAGTTTCCTTGAGAGCTGCTTGGAAGCCTGATGGTGTGTGAAGTTAGTGAGCCAAATGGAGTTGTTCTCCCACAAGAACCACTCGGCTGATCCTTCTTCAATATGCGCTTCACCAACATGCAGTGTTTCCTTGATTGAATTAACTCTCACACCAATATTTGCGTCTAGAGCCTTTGCATTGAGGGCTATTTGAAAACAGCTGTGGCGCTGAAGTTGCCTGTGAATGTGGAGTTGGTGGCATGTGAAACCCGCATGTGGAGCATTCGTTTGTGTGGGATGCTCACCAAGCTTCATTTCAGTCCTAGGCACTCAAAGGGCACTAAGCATAGAGTGTGAAAACTGAGTTTCCTTGAGAGCTGCTTGGAAGCCTGATGGTGTGTGAAGTTAGTGAGCCAAATGGAGTTGTTCTCCCACAAGAACCACTCGGCTGATCCTTCTTCAATATGCCCTTCACCAACATGCAGTGTTTCCTTGATTGAATTAGCTCTCACACCAATATTTGTGTCTAGAGCCTTTGCATTGAGGGCTATCTGAAAACGGCTGTGGCGATGAAGTTGCCTGTGAATGTGGAGTTGGTGGCATGTGAAACCCGCATGAGGAGCATTCGTTTGTGTGGGATGCTCACCAAGCTTCATTTTAGTCCTACGCGCTAAAAGGGCACTAAGCATAGAGTGTGAAAACTGAGTTTCCTTGAGAGCTGCTTGGAAGCCTGATGGTGTGTGCAGTTAGTGAGCCGAATGGAGTTGTTCTCCCACAAAAACCACTCGGCTGATCCTTCTTCAATATGCCCTTCACCAACATGCAGTGTTTCCTTGATTGAATTAGCTCTCACACCAATATTTGCTTCTAGAGCCTTTGCATTGAAGGCTATTTGAAAACGGCTGTGGCGCTGAAGTTGCCTGAGAATGTGGAGTTGGTGGCATGTGAAACCCGCATGTGCAGCATTCGTTTGTGTGGAATGCTCTACCAGGTTCATTCCTAGATAATGCACTCAAAGGGCACTAAGCATAGAGTGTGAAAACTGAGTTTCCTTGAGAGCTGCTTGGAAGCCTGATGGTGTGTGAAGTTAGTGAGCCCAATGGAGTTGTTCTCCCACAAGAACCACTCAGCTGATCCTTCTTCAACATGCCCTTCACCAACATGCAGTGTTTCCTTGATTGAATTAGCTCTCACACCAATATTTGCGTCTCGAGGCTTTGCATTGAGGGCTATCTGAAAACGGCTGTGGCGCTGAAGTTGCCTGTGACTGTGGAGTTGGTGGCATGTGAAACCCGCATGTGGAGCATTCGTTTGGGTGGGATGCTCACCAAGCTTCATTTCAGTTCTAGGCACTCAAAGGGCACTAAGCATAGAGTGTGAAAACTGAGTTTCCTTGAGAGCTGCTTGGAAGCCTGATGGTGTGTGAAGTTAGTGAGCCAAATGGAGTTGTTCTCCCACAAGAACCACTCGGCTGATTCTTCTTCAATATGCCCTTCACCAACATGCAGTGTTTCCTTGATTGAATTAGCTCTCACACCAATATTTGTGTCTAGAGCCTTTTCATTGAGGGCTATCTGAAAACGGTTGTGGCGCTGAAGTTGCCTGTGAATGTGGAGTTGGTGGCATGTGAAACCCGCATGAGGAGCATTCGTTTGTGTGGGATGCTCACCAAGCTTCATTTTAGTCCTATGCACTAAAAGGGCACAAAGCATAGAGTGTGAAAACTGAGTTTCCTTGAGAGCTGCTTGGAAGCCTGATGGTGTGTGAAGTTAGTGAGCCAAATGGAGTTGTTCTCCCACAAGAACCACTCGGCTGACCCTTCTTCAATATGCCCTTCACCAACATGCAGTGTTTCCTTGATTGAATTAGCTGTCGCACCAATATTTGCGTCTAGAGCCTTTGCATTGAGGGCTATTTGAAAACGGCTGTGGCGCTGAAGTTGCCTGAGAATGTGGAGTTGTTGGCATGTGAAAGCCGCATGTGGAGCATTCGTTTGTGTGGAATGCTCTACCAGGTTCATTCCTAGATAATGCACTCAAAGGGCACTAAGCATAGAGTGTGAAAACTGAGTTTCCTTGAGAGCTGCTTGGAAGCCTGATGGTGTGTGAAGTTAGTGAGCCCAATGGAGTTGTTCTCCCACAAGAACCACTCGGCTGATCCTTCTTCAACATGCCCTTCACCAACATGCAGTGTTTCCTTGATTGAATTAGCTCTCACACCAATATTTGCGTCTCGAGCCTTTGCATTGAGGGCTATCTGAAAACGGCTGTGGCCCTGAAGTTGCCTGTGACTGTGGAGTTGGTGGCATGTGAAACCCGCATGTGAAGCATTCGTTTGTGTAATGCTCTACCAGATTCATTCCTAGATAATGCACTCAAAGGGCACTAAGCATAGAGTGTAAAAACTGAGTTTCCTTGAGAGCTGCTTGGAAGCCTGATGGTGTGTGAAGTTAGTGAGCCTAATGGAGTTGTTCTCCCACAAGAACCACTCAGCTGATCCTTCTTCAATATGCCCTTCACCAACATGCAGTGTTTCCTTGATTGAATTAGCTCTCACACCAATATTTGCGTCTAGAGCCTTTGCATTGAGGGCTATCTGAAAACGGCTGTGGCGCTGAAGTTGCCTGTGACTGTGGAGTTGTTGACATGTGAAACGTGCATGTGGAGCATTCGTTTGTGTGGGATGCTCACCAAGCTTCATTTCAGTTCTAGGCACTCAAAGGGCACTAAGCATAGAGTGTGAAAACTGAGTTTCCTTGAGAGCTGCTTGGAAGCCTGATGGTGTGTGAAGTTAGTGAGCCAAATGGAGTTGTTCTCCCACAAGAACCACTCGGCTGATCCTTCTTCAATATGCCCTTCACCAACATGCAGTGTTTCCTTGATTGAATTAGCTCTCACACCAATATTTGCGTCTAGAGCCTTTGCATTGAGGGCTATCTGAAAAGGGCTGTGGCGCTGAAGTTGCCTGTGAATGTGGAGTTGGTGGCATGTGAAACCCGCATGTGGAGCATTCGTTTGTGTGGGATGCTCTACCAGGTTCATTCCTAGATAATGCACTCAAAGGGCACTAAGCATAGAGTGTGAAAACTGAGTTTCCTTGAGAGCTGCTTGAAAGCCTGATGGTGTGTGAAGTTAGTGAGCCAAATGGAGTTGTTCTCCCACAAGAACCACTCGGCTGATCCTTCTTCAATATGCCCTTCACCAACATGCAGTGTTTCCTTGATTGAATTAGCTCTCACACCAATATTTGCGTCTAGAGCCTTTGCATTGAGGGCTATCTGAAAAAGGCTGTGGCGCTGAAGTTGCCTGAGAATGTGGAGTTGGTGGCATGTGAAACCCGCATGTGGAGCATTCGTTTGTGTGGGATGCTCACAAACCTTCATTTCAGTCCTAGGCACTCAAAGGTCACTAAGCATAGAGTGTGAAAACTGAGTTTCCTTGAGAGCTGCTTGGAAGCCTGATGGTGTGTGAAGTTAGTGAGCCAAATGGAGTTGTTCTCCCACAAGAACCACTCGGCTGATCCTTCTTCAATATGCCCTTCACCAACATGCAGTGTTTCCTTGATTGAATTATCTCTCACACCTATATTTGCGTCTAGAGCCTTTGCATTGAGGGCTATCTGAAAACGGCTGTGGCGCTGAAGTTGCCTGAGAATGTGGAGTTGGTGGCATGAGAAACCTGCATGTGGAGCATTCGTTTGTGTGGGATGCTCACCAAGCTTCATTTCAGTCCTAGGCACTCAAAGGGCACTAAGCATAGAGTGTGAAAAGTGAGTTTCCTTGAGAGCTGCTTGGAAGCCTGATGGTGTGTGAAGTTAGTGAGCCAAATGGAGTTGTTCTCCCACAAGAACCACTCGGCTGATCCTTCTTCAATATGCCCTTCACCAACATGCAGTGTTTCCTTGATTGAATTAGCTCTCACACCAATATTTGCGTCTAGAGCCTTTGCATTGAGGGCTATCTGAAAACGGTTGTGGCGCTGAAGTTGCCTCAGAATGTGGAGTTGGTGGCATGTGAAACCCGCATGTGGAGCATTCGTTTGTGTGGGATGCTCACCAAGCTTAATTTCAGTCCTAGGCACTCAAAGGGCACTAAGCATAGAGTGTGAAAAGTGAGTTTCCTTGAGAGCTGCTTGGAAGCCTGATGGTGAGTGAAGTTAGTGAGCCAAATGGAGTTGTTCTCCCACAAGAACCACTCGGCTGATCCTTCTTCAATATGCCCTTCACCTACATGCAGTGTTTCCTTGATTGAATTAGCTCTCACACCAATATTTGCGTCTAGAGCCTTTGCATTGAGGGCTATCTGAAAACGGCTGTGGCGCTGAAGTTGCCTGAGAATGTGGAGTTGGTGGCATGTGAAACCCGCATGTGGAGCATTCGTTTGTGTGGGATGCTCACAAAGCTTCATTTCAGTCCTAGGCAATCAAAGGGCACTAAGCATAGAGTGTGAAAACTGAGTTTCCTTGAGAGTTGCTTGGAAGCCTGATGGTGTGTGAAGTTAGTGAGCCAAATGGAGCTGTTCTCCCACAAGAACCACTCGGCTGATCCTTCTTCAATATGCCCTTCACCAACATGCAGTGTTTCCTTGATTGAATTAGCTCTAACACCAATATTTGCATCTAGAGCCTTTGCACTGAGGGCTATCTGAAAACGGCTGTGGCGCTGAAGTTGCCTGAGAATGTGGAGTTCGTGGCATGTGAAACCCGCATGTGGAGCATTCGTTTGTGTAGGATGCTCACCAAGCTTCATTTCAGTCCTAGGCACTCAAAGGGCACTAAGCATAGAGTGTGAAAACTGAGTTTCCTTGAGAGCTGCTTGGAAGCCTGATGGTGTGTGAAGTTAGTGAGCCAAATGGAGTTGTTCTCCCACAAGTACCACTCGGCTGATCCTTCTTCAATATGCCCTTCACCTACATGCAGTGTTTCCTTGATTGAATTAGCTCTCACGCCAATATTTGTGTCTAGAGCCTTTGCATTGAGGGCTATTTGAAAATGGTTGTGGAGCTGATGTTGCCTGAGAATGTGGAGTTGGTGGCATGTGAAGCCTGCATGTGGAGCATTCGTTTGTGTGGGATGCTCACCAAGCTTCATTTCAGTCCTAGGCACTCAAAGGGCACTAAGCATAAAGTGTGAAAACTGAGTTTCCTTGAGAGCTGCTTGGAAGCCTGATGGTGTGTGAAGTTAGTGAGCCAAATGGAGTTGTTCTCCCACAAGAACCACTCGGCTGATCCTTCTTCAATATGCCCTTCACCAACATGCAGTGTTTCCTTGATTGAATTAGCTCTCACACCAATATTTGCGTCTAGAGCCTTTGCATTGAGGGCTATCTGAAAACGGCTGTGGCGCTGAAGTTGCCTGAGAATGTGGAGTTGGTGGCATGTGAAATCCGCATGTGGAGCATTCGTTTGTGTGGGATGCTCACCAAGCTTGATTTCAGTCCTTGGCACTCAAAGTGCACTAAGCATAGAGTGTGAAAACTGAGTTTCCTTGAGAGCTGCTTGGAAGCCTGATGGTGTGTGACGTTAGTGAGCCAAATGGAGTTGTTCTCCCACAAGAACCACTCGGCTGATCCTTCTTCAATATGCCCTTCACCTACATGCAGTGTTTCCTTGATTTAATTATCTCTCACACCAATATTTGCGTCTAGAGCGTTTGCATTGAGGGCTATCTGAAAACGGCTTTGGCGCTGAAGTTGCCTGTGAATGTGGAGTTGGTGGCATGTGAAACCCGCATGTGGAGCATTCGTTTGTGTGGGATGCTCTACCAGGTTCATTCCTAGATAATGCACTCAAAGGGCACTAAGCATAGAGTGTGAAAACTGAGTTTCCTTGAGAGCTGCTTGGAAGCCTGATGGTGTGTGAAGTTAGTGAGCCAAATGGAGTTGTTCTCCCACAAGAACCACTCGGTTGATCCTTCTTCAATATGCCCTTCACCAACATGCAGTGTTTCCTTGATTTAATTATCTCTCACACCAATATTTGCGTCTAGAGCCTTTGCATTGAGGGCTATCTGAAAAGGGCTGTGGCGCTGAAGTTGCCTGTGAATGTGGAGTTGGTGGCATGTGAAACCCGCATGTGGAGCATTCGTTTGTGTGGGATGCTCTACCAGGTTCATTCCTAGATAATGCACTCAAAGGGCACTAAGCATAGAGTGTGAAAACTGAGTTTCCTTGAGAGCTGCTTGAAAGCCTGATGGTGTGTGAAGTTAGTGAGCCAAATGGAGTTGTTCTCCCACAAGAACCACTCGGCTGATCCTTCTTCAATATGCCCTTCACCAACATGCAGTGTTTCCTTGATTTAATTAGCTCTCACACCAATATTTGAGTCTAGAGCCTTTGCATTGAGGGCTATCTGAAAAAGGCTGTGGCGCTGAAGTTGCCTGAGAATGTGGAGTTGGTGGCATGTGAAACCCGCATGTGGAGCATTCGTTTGTGTGGGATGCTCACAAACCTTCATTTCAGTCCTAGGCACTCAAAGGTCACTAAGCATAGAGTGTGAAAACTGAGTTTCCTTGAGAGCTGCTTGGAAGCCTGATGGTGTGTGAAGTTAGTGAGCCAAATGGAGTTGTTCTCCCACAAGAACCACTCGGCTGATCCTTCTTCAATATGCCCTTCACCAACATGCAGTGTTTCCTTGATTGAATTATCTCTAACACCTATATTTGCGTCTAGAGCCTTTGCATTGAGGGCTATCTGAAAACGGCTGTGGCGCTGAAGTTGCCTTTGAATGTGGAGTTGGGGGCATGTGAAACCTGCATGTGGAGCATTCGTTTGTGTGGGATGCTCACCAAGCTTCATTTCAGTCCTAGGCACTCAAAGGGCACTAAGCATAGAGTGTGAAAACTGAGTTTCCTTGAGAGCTGCTTGGAAGCCTGATGGTGTGTGAAGTTAGTGAGCCAAATGGAGTTGTTCTCCCACAAGAACCACTCGGCTGATCCTTCTTCAATATGCCCTTCACCAACATGCAGTGTTTCCTTGATTGAATTAGCTCTCACACCAATATTTGCGTCTAGAGCCTTTGCATTGAGGGCTATCTGAAAACGGTTGTGGCGCTGAAGTTGCCTCAGAATGTGGAGTTGGTGGCATGTGAAACCCGCATGTGGAGCATTCGTTTGTGTGGGATGCTCACAAAGCTTCATTTCAGTCCTAGGCACTCAAAGGGCACTAAGCATAGAGTGTGAAAAGTGAGTTTCCTTGAGAGCTGCTTGGAAGCCTGATGGTGAGTGAAGTTAGTGAGCCAAATGGAGTTGTTCTCCCACAAGAACCACTCGGCTGATCCTTCTTCAATATGCCCTTCACCTACATGCAGTGTTTCCTTGATTGAATTAGCTCTCACACCAATATTTGCGTCTAGAGCCTTTGCATTGAGGGCTATCTGAAAACGGCTGTGGCGCTGAAGTTGCCTGAGAATGTGGAGTTGGTGGCATGTGAAACCCGCATGTGGAGCATTCGTTTGTGTGGGATGCTCACAAAGCTTCATTTCAGTCCTAGGCAATCAAAGGGCACTAAGCATAGAGTGTGAAAACTGAGTTTCCTTGAGAGTTGCTTGGAAGCCTGATGGTGTGTGAAGTTAGTGAGCCAAATGGAGCTGTTCTCCCACAAGAACCACTCGGCTGATCCTTCTTCAATATGCCCTTCACCAACATGCAGTGTTTCCTTGATTGAATTAGCTCTAACACCAATATTTGCATCTAGAGCCTTTGCATTGAGGGCTATCTGAAAACGGCTGTGGCGCTGAAGTTGCCTGAGAATGTGGAGTTCGTGGCATGTGAAACCCGCATGTGGAGCATTCGTTTGTGTAGGATGCTCACCAAGCTTCATTTCAGTCCTAGGCACTCAAAGGGCACTAAGCATAGAGTGTGAATACTGAGTTTCCTTGAGAGTTGCTTGGAAGCCTGATGGTGTGTGAAGTTAGTGAGCCAAATGGAGTTGTTCTCCCACAAGTACCAATCGGCTGATCCTTCTTCAATATGCCCTTCACCTACATGCAGTGTTTCCTTGATTGAATTAGCTCTCACACCAATATTTGTTTCTAGAGCCTTTGCATTGAGGGCTATTTGAAAATGGTTGTGGCGCTGATGTTGCCTGAGAATGTGGAGTTGGTGGCATGTGAAACCCGCATGTGGAGCATTCGTTTGTGTGGGATGCTCACCAAGCTTCATTTCAGTCCAAGGCACTCAAAGGGCACTAAGCATAGAGTGTGAAAACTGAGTTTCCTTGAGAGCTACTTGGAAGCCTGATGGTGTGTGAAGTTAGTGAGCCAAATGGAGTTGTTCTCCCACAAGAACCACTCGGCTGATCCTTCTTCAATATGCCCTTCACCAACATGCAGTGTTTCCTTGATTGAATTAGCTCTCACACCAATATTTGCGTCTAGAGCCTTTGCATTGAGGGCTATCTGAAAACGGCTGTGGCGCTGAAGTTGCCTGAGAATGTGGAGTTGGTGGCATGTGAAATCCGCATGTGGAGCATTCGTTTGTGTGGGAAGCTCACCAAGCTTCATTTCAGTCCTTGGCACTCAAAGTGCACTAAGCATAGAGTGTGAAAACTGAGTTTCCTTGAGAGCTGCTTGGAAGCCTGATGGTGTGTGACGTTAGTGAGCCAAATGGAGTTGTTCTCCCACAAGAACCACTCGGCTGATCCTTCTTCAATATGCCCTTCACCTACATGCAGTGTTTCCTTGATTTAATTATCTCTCACACCTATATTTGCGTCTAGAGCATTTGCATTGAGGGCTATCTGAAAACGGCTGTGGCGCTGAAGTTGCCTGTGAATGTGGAGTTGGTGGCATGTGAAGCCTGCATGTGGAGCATTCATTTGTGTGGGATGCTCTACCAGGTTCATTCCTAGATAATGCACTCAAAGGGCACTAAGCATAGAGTGTGAAAACTGAGTTTCCTTGAGAGCTGCTTGGAAGCCTGATGGTGTGTGAAGTTAGTGAGCCAAATGGAGTTGTTCTCCCACAAGAACCACTCGGCTGATCCTTCTTCAATATGCCCTTCACCAACATGCAGTGTTTCCTTGATTGAATTAGCTCTCACACCAATATTTGCGTCTAGAGCCTTTGCATTGAGGGCTATCTGAAAACGGCTGTGGCGCTGAAGTTGCCTGTGAATGTGGAGTTGGTGGCATGTGAAACCCGCATGTGGAGCATTCGTTTGTGTGGGATGCTCTACCAGGTTCATTCCTAGATAATGCACTCAAAGGGCACTAAGCATAGAGTGTGAAAACTGAGTTTCCTTGAGAGCTGCTTGAAAGCCTGATGGTGTGTGAAGTTAGTGAGCCAAATGGAGTTGTTCTCCCACAAGAACCACTCGGCTGATCCTTCTTCAATATGCCCTTCACCAACATGCAGTGTTTCCTTGATTGAATTAGCTCTCACACCAATATTTGCGTCTAGAGCCTTTGCATTGAGGGCTATCTGAAAAAGGCTGTGGCGCTGAAGTTGCCTGAGAATGTGGAGTTGGTGGCATGTGAAACCCGCATGTGGAGCATTCGTTTGTGTGGGATGCTCACAAACCTTCATTTCAGTCCTAGGCACTCAAATGTCACTAAGCATAGAGTGTGAAAACTGAGTTTCCTTGAGAGCTGCTTGGAAGCCTGATGGTGTGTGAAGTTAGTGAGCCAAATGGAGTTGTTCTCCCACAAGAACCACTCGGCTGATCCTTCTTCAATATGCCCTTCACCAACATGCAGTGTTTCCTTGATTGAATTAGCTCTCACACCTATATTTGCGTCTAGAGCCTTTGCATTGAGGGCTATCTGAAAACGGTTGTGGCGCTGAAGTTGCCTCAGAATGTGCAGTTGGTGGCATGTGAAACCCGCATGTGGAGCATTCGTTTGTGTGGGATGCTCACAAACCTTCATTTCAGTCCTAGGCACTCAAAGGGCACTAAGCATAGAGTGTGAAAAGTGAGTTTCCTTGAGAGCTGCTTGGAAGCCTGATGGTGAGTGAAGTTAGTGAGCCAAATGGAGTTGTTCTCCCACAAGAACCACTCGGCTGATCCTTCTTCAATATGCCCTTCACCTACATGCAGTGTTTCCTTGATTGAATTAGCTCTCACACCAATATTTGGGTCTAGAGCCTTTGCATTGAGGGCTATCTGAAAACGGCTGTGGCGCTGAAGTTGCCTGAGAATGTGGAGTTGGTGGCATATGAAACCCGCATGTGGAGCATTCGTTTGTGTGGGATGCTCACAAAGCTTAATTTCAGTCCTAGGCACTCAAAGGGCACTAAGCATAGAGTGTGAAAACTGAGTTTCCTTGAGAGTTGCTTGGAAGCCTGATGGTGTGTGAAGTTAGTGAGCCAAATGGAGCTGTTCTCCCACAAGAACCACTCGGCTGATCCTTCTTCAATATGCCCTTCACCAACATGCAGTGTTTCCTTGATTGAATTAGCTCTAACACCAATATTTGCATCTAGAGCCTTTGCATTGAGGGCTATCTGAAAACGGCTGTGGCGCTGAAGTTGCCTGAGAATGTGGAGTTGGTGGCATGTGAAACCCGCATGTGGAGCATTCGTTTGTGTAGGATGCTCACCAAGCTTCATTTCAGTCCTAGGCACTCAAAGGGCACTAAGCATAGAGTGTGAATACTGAGTTTCCTTGAGAGCTGCTTGGAAGCCTGATGGTTTGTGAAGTTAGTGAGCCAAATGGAGTTGTTCTCCCACAAGAACCACTCGGCTGATCCTTCTTCAATATGCCCTTCACCAACATGCAGTGTTTCCTTGATTGAATTAGCTCTCACACCAATATTTGCGTCTAGAGCCTTTGCATTGAGGGCTATCTGAAAACGGCTGTGGCGCTGAAGTTGCCTGAGAATGTGGAGTTGGTGGCATGTGAAATCCGCATGTGGAGCATTCGTTTGTGTGGGATGCTCACCAAGCTTCATTTCAGTCCTTGGCACTCAAAGTGCACTAAGCATAGAGTGTGAAAACTGAGTTTCCTTGAGAGCTGCTTGGAAGCCTGATGGTGTGTGACGTTAGTGAGCCAAATGGAGTTGTTCTCCCACAAGAACCACTCGGCTGATCCTTCTTCAATATGCCCTTCACCTACATGCAGTGTTTCCTTGATTTAATTATCTCTCACACCTATATTTGCGTCTAGAGCCTTTGCATTGAGGGCTATCTGAAAACGGCTGTGGCGCTGAAGTTGCCTGTGAATGTGGAGTTGGTGGCATGTGAAGCCTGCATGTGGAGCATTCGTTTGTGTGGGATGCTCTACCAGGTTCATTCCTAGATAATGCACTCAAAGGGCACTAAGCATAAAGTGTGAAAACTGAGTTTCCTTGAGAGCTGCTTGGAAGCCTGATGGTGTGTGAAGTTAGTGAGCCAAATGGAGTTGTTCTCCCACAAGAACCACTCGGCTGATCCTTCTTCAATATGCCCTTCACCAACATGCAGTGTTTCCTTGATTGAATTAGCTCTCACACCAATATTTGCGTCTAGAGCCTTTGCATTGAGGGCTATCTGAAAAGGGCTGTGGCGCTAAAGTTGCCTGTGAATGTGGAGTTGGTGGCATGTGAAACCCGCATGTGGAGCATTCGTTTGTGTGGGATGCTCTACCAGGTTCATTCCTAGATAATGCACTCAAAGGGCACTAAGCATAGAGTGTGAAAACTGAGTTTCCTTGAGAGCTGCTTGAAAGCCTGATGGTGTGTGAAGTTAGTGAGCCAAATGGAGTTGTTCTCCCACAAGAACCACTCGGCTGATCCTTCTTCAATATGCCCTTCACCAACATGCAGTGTTTCCTTGATTGAATTAGCTCTCACACCTATATTTGCGTCTAGAGCCTTTGCATTGAGGGCTATCTGAAAACGGCTGTGGCGCTGAAGTTGCCTGTGAATGTGGAGTTGGTGGCATGTGAAACCTGCATGTGGAGCATTCGTTTGTGTGGGATGCTCACCAAGCTTCATTTCAGTCCTAGGCACTCAAAGGGCACTAAGCATAGAGTGTGAAAACTGAGTTTCCTTGAGAGCTGCTTGGAAGCCTGATGGTGTGTGAAGTTAGTGAGCCAAATGGAGTTGTTCTCCCACAAGAACCACTCGGCTGATCCTTCTTCAATATGCCCTTCACCAACATGCAGTGTTTCCTTGATTGAATTAGCTCTCACACCAATATTTGCGTCTAGAGCCTTTGCATTGAGGGCTATCTGAAAACGGTTGTGGCGCTGAAGTTGCCTGAGAATGTGGAGTTGGTGGCATGTGAAACCCGCATGTGGAGCATTCGTTTGTGTGGCATGCTCACCAAGCTTAATTTCAGTCCTAGGCACTCAAAGGGCACTAAGCATAAAGTGTGAAAACTGAGTTTCCTTGAGAGCTGCTTGGAAGCCTGATGGTGTGTGAAGTTAGTGAGCCAAATGGAGTTGTTCTCCCACAAGAACCACTCGGCTGATCCTTCTTCAATATGCCCTTCACCAACATGCAGTGTTTCCTTGATTGAATTAGCTCTCACACCAATATTTGCGTCTAGAGCCTTTGCATTGAGGGCTATCTGAAAACGGCTGTGGCGCTGAAGTTGCCTGAGAATGTGGAGTTCGTGGCATGTGAAACCCGCATGTGGAGCATTCGTTTGTGTAGGATGCTCACCAAGCTTCATTTCAGTCCTAGGCACTCAAAGGGCACTAAGCATAGAGTGTGAAAACTGAGTTTCCTTGAGAGCTGCTTGGAAGCCTGATGGTGTGTGAAGTTAGTGAGCCAAATGGAGTTGTTCTCCCACAAGTACCACTCGGCTGATCCTTCTTCAATATGCCCTTCACCTACATGCAGTGTTTCCTTGATTGAATTAGCTCTCACACCAATATTTGTTTCTAGAGCCTTTGCATTGAGGGCTATTTGAAAATGGTTGTCGCGCTGATGTTGCCTGAGAATGTGGAGTTGGTGGCATGTGAAGCCTGCATGTGGAGCATTCGTTTGTGTGGGATGCTCACAAAGCTTCATTTCAGTCCTAGGCACTCAAAGGGCACTAAGCATAAAGTGTGAAAACTGAGTTTCCTTGAGAGCTGCTTGGAAGCCTGATGGTGTGTGAAGTTAGTGAGCCAAATGGAGTTGTTCTCCCACAAGAACCACTCGGCTGATCCTTCTTCAATATGCCCTTCACCAACATGCAGTGTTTCCTTGATTGAATTAGCTCTCACACCAATATTTGCGTCTAGAGCCTTTGTATTGAGGGCTATCTGAAAACGGCTGTGGCGCTGAAGTTGCCTGAGAATGTGGAGTTGGTGGCATGTGAAATCCGCATGTGGAGCATTCGTTTGTGTGGGATGCTCACCAAGCTTCATTTCAGTCCTTGGCACTCAAAGTGCACTAAGCATAGAGTGTGAAACCTGAGTTTCCTTGAGAGCTGCTTGGAAGCCTGATGGTGTGTGACGTTAGTGAGCCAAATGGAGTTGTTCTCCCACAAGAACCACTCGGCTGATCCTTCTTCAATATGCCCTTCACCTACATGCAGTGTTTCCTTGATTTAATTATCTCTCACACCTATATTTGCGTCTAGAGCATTTGCATTGAGGGCTATCTGAAAACGGCTGTGGCGCTGAAGTTGCCTGTGAATGTGGAGTTGGTGGCATGTGAAGCCTGCATGTGGAGCATTCGTTTGTGTGGGATGCTCTACCAGGTTCATTTCTAGATAATGCACTCAAAGGGCACTAAGCATAGAGTGTGAAAACTGAGTTTCCTTGAGAGCTGCTTGGAAGCCTGATGGTGTGTGAAGTTAGTGAGCCAAATGGAGTTGTTCTCCCACAAGAACCACTCGGCTGATCCTTCTTCAATATGCCCTTCACCAACATGCAGTGTTTCCTTGATTGAATTAGCTCTCACACCAATATTTGCGTCTAGAGCCTTTGCATTGAGGGCTATCTGAAAAGGGCTGTGGCGCTAAAGTTGCCTGAGAATGTGGAGTTGGTGGCATGTGAAACCCGCATGTGGAGCATTCGTTTGTGTGGGATGCTCTACCAGGTTCATTCCTAGATAATGTACTCAAAGGGCACTAAGCATAGAGTGTGAAAACTGAGTTTCCTTGAGAGCTGCTTGAAAGCCTGATGGTGTGTGAAGTTAGTGAGCCAAATGGAGTTGTTCTCCCACAAGAACCACTCGGCTGATCCTTCTTCAATATGCCCTTCACCAACATGCAGTGTTTCCTTGATTTAATTAGCTCTCACACCAATATTTGCGTCTAGAGCCTTTGCATTGAGGGCTATCTGAAAACGGCTGTGGCGCTGAAGTTGCCTCAGAATGTGGAGTTGGTGGCATGTGAAACCCGCATGTGGAGCATTCGTTTGTGTGGGATGCTCACCAAGCTTAATTTCAGTCCTAGGCACTCAAAGGGCACTAAGCATAGAGTGTGAAAAGTGAGTTTCCTTGAGAGCTGCTTGGAAGCCTGATGGTGAGTGAAGTTAGTGAGCCAAATGGAGTTGTTCTCCCACAAGAACCACTCGGCTGATCCTTCTTCAATATGCCCTTCACCTACATGCAGTGTTTCCTTGATTGAATTAGCTCTCACACCAATATTTGGGTCTAGAGCCTTTGCATTGAGGGCTATCTGAAAACGACTGTGGCGCTGAAGTTGCCTGAGAATGTGGAGTTGGTGGCATGTGAAACCCGCATGTGGAGCATTCGTTTGTGTGGGATGCTCACAAAGCTTCATTTCAGTCCTAGGCAATCAAAGGGCACTAAGCATAGAGTGTGAAAACTGAGTTTCCTTGAGAGTTGCTTGGAAGCCTGATGGTGTGTGAAGTTAGTGAGCCAAATGGAGCTGTTCTCCCACAAGAACCACTCGGCTGATCCTTCTTCAATATGCCCTTCACCAACATGCAGTGTTTCCTTGATTGAATTAGCTCTAACACCAATATTTGCATCTAGAGCCTTTGCATTGAGGGCTATCTGAAAACGGCTGTGGCGCTGAAGTTGCCTGAGAATGTGGAGTTGGTGGCATGTGAAACCCGCATGTGGAGCATTCGTTTGTGTAGGATGCTCACCAAGCTTCATTTGAGTCCTAGGCACTCAAAGGGCACTAAGCATAGAGTGTGAAAACTGAGTTTCCTTGAGAGCTGCTTGGAAGCCTGATGGTGTGTGAAGTTAGTGAGCCAAATGGAGTTGTTCTCCCACAAGAACCACTCGGCTGATCCTTCTTCAATATGCCCTTCACCTACATGCAGTGTTTCCTTGATTGAATTAGCTCTCACACCAATATTTGTTTCTAGAGCCTTTGCATTGAGGGCTATTTGAAAATGGTTGTGGCGCTGATGTTGCCTGAGAATGTGGAGTTGGTGGCATGTGAAGCCTGCATGTGGAGCATTCGTTTGTGTGGGATGCTCTACCAGCTTCATTTCAGTCCTAGGCACTCAAAGGGCACTAATCATAAAGTGTGAAAACTGAGTTTCCTTGAGAGCTGCTTGGAAGCCTGATGGTGTGTGAAGTTAGTGAGCCAAATGGAGTTGTTCTCCCACAAGAACCACTCGGCTGATCCTTCTTCAATATGCCCTTCACCAACATGCAGTGTTTCCTTGATTGAATTAGCTCTCACACCAATATTTGCGTCTAGAGCCTTTGCATTGAGGGCTATCTGAAAAGGGCTGTGGCGCTAAAGTTGCCTGTGAATGTGGAGTTGGTGGCATGTGAAACCCGCATGTGGAGCATTCGTTTGTGTGGGATGCTCTACCAGGTTCATTCCTAGATAATGCACTCAAAGGGCACTAAGCATAGAGTGTGAAAACTGAGTTTCCTTGAGAGCTGCTTGAAAGCCTGATGGTGTGTGAAGTTAGTGAGCCAAATGGAGTTGTTCTCCCACAAGAACCACTCGGCTGATCCTTCTTCAATATGCCCTTCACCAACATGCAGTGTTTCCTTGATTGAATTAGCTCTCACACCTATATTTGCGTCTAGAGCCTTTGCATTGAGGGCTATCTGAAAACGGCTGTGGCGCTGACGTTGCCTGTGAATGTGGAGTTGGTGGCATGTGAAACCTGCATGTGGAGCATTCGTTTGTGTGGGATGCTCACCAAGCTTCATTTCAGTCCTAGGCACTCAAAGGGCACTAAGCATAGAGTGTGAAAACTGAGTTTCCTTGAGAGCTGCTTGGAAGCCTGATGGTGTGTGAAGTTAGTGAGCCAAATGGAGTTGTTCTCCCACAAGAACCACTCGGCTGATCCTTCTTCAATATGCCCTTCACCAACATGCAGTGTTTCCTTGATTGAATTAGCTCTCACACCAATATTTGCGTCTAGAGCCTTTGCATTGAGGGCTATCTGAAAACGGTTGTGGCGCTGAAGTTGCCTCAGAATGTGGAGTTGGTGGCATGTGAAACCCGCATGTGGAGCATTCGTTTGTGTGGGATGCTCACCAAGCTTAATTTCAGTCCTAGGCACTCAAAGGGCACTAAGCATAAAGTGTGAAAACTGAGTTTCCTTGAGAGCTGCTTGGAAGCCTGATGGTGTGTGAAGTTAGTGAGCCAAATGGAGTTGTTCTCCCACAAGAACCACTCGGCTGATCCTTCTTCAATATGCCCTTCACCAACATGCAGTGTTTCCTTGATTGAATTAGCTCTCACACCAATATTTGCGTCTAGAGCCTTTGCATTGAGGGCTATCTGAAAACGGCTGTGGCGCTGAAGTTGCCTGAGAATGTGGAGTTCGTGGCATGTGAAACCCGCATGTGGAGCATTCGTTTGTGTAGGATGCTCACCAAGCTTCATTTCAGTCCTAGGCACTCAAAGGGCACTAAGCATAGAGTGTGAAAACTGAGTTTCCTTGAGAGCTGCTTGGAAGCCTGATGGTGTGTGAAGTTAGTGAGCCAAATGGAGTTGTTCTCCCACAAGTACCACTCGGCTGATCCTTCTTCAATATGCCCTTCACCTACATGCAGTGTTTCCTTGATTGAATTAGCTCTCACACCAATATTTGTTTCTAGAGCCTTTGCATTGAGGGCTATTTGAAAATGGTTGTGGCGCTGATGTTGCCTGAGAATGTGGAGTTCGTGGCATGTGAAGCCTGCATGTGGAGCATTCGTTTGTGTGGGATGCTCACCAAGCTTCATTTCAGTCCTAGGCACTCAAAGGGCACTAAGCATAAAGTGTGAAAACTGAGTTTCCTTGAGAGCTGCTTGGAAGCCTGATGGTGTGTGAAGTTAGTGAGCCAAATGGAGTTGTTCTCCCACAAGAACCACTCGGCTGATCCTTCTTCAATATGCCCTTCACCAACATGCAGTGTTTCCTTGATTGAATTAGCTCTCACACCAATATTTGCGTCTAGAGCCTTTGTATTGAGGGCTATCTGAAAACGGCTGTGGCGCTGAAGTTGCCTGAGAATGTGGAGTTGGTGGCATGTGAAATCCGCATGTGGAGCATTCGTTTGTGTGGGATGCTCACCAAGCTTCATTTCAGTCCTTGGCACTCAAAGTGCACTAAGCATAGAGTGTGAAACCTGAGTTTCCTTGAGAGCTGCTTGGAAGCCTGATGGTGTGTGACGTTAGTGAGCCAAATGGAGTTGTTCTCCCACAAGAACCACTCGGCTGATCCTTCTTCAATATGCCCTTCACCTACATGCAGTGTTTCCTTGATTTAATTATCTCTCACACCTATATTTGCGTCTAGAGCATTTGCATTGAGGGCTATCTGAAAACGGCTGTGGCGCTGAAGTTGCCTGTGAATGTGGAGTTGGTGGCATGTGAAGCCTGCATGTGGAGCATTCGTTTGTGTGGGATGCTCTACCAGGTTCATTCCTAGATAATGCACTCAAAGGGCACTAAGCATAGAGTGTGAAAACTGAGTTTCCTTGAGAGCTGCTTGGAAGCCTGATGGTGTGTGAAGTTAGTGAGCCAAATGGAGTTGTTCTCCCACAAGAACCACTCGGCTGATCCTTCTTCAATATGCCCTTCACCAACATGCAGTGTTTCCTTGATTGAATTAGCTCTCACACCAATATTTGCGTCTAGAGCCTTTGCATTGAGGGCTATCTGAAAACGGCTGTGGCGCTGAAGTTGCCTGAGAATGTGGAGTTGGTGGCATGTGAAACCCGCATGTGGAGCATTCGTTTGTGTGGGATGCTCACCAAGCTTCATTTCAGTCCTAGGCACTCAAAGGTCACTAAGCATAGAGTGTGAAAACTGAGTTTCCTTGAGAGCTGCTTGGAAGCCTGATGGTGTGTGAAGTTAGTGAGCCAAATGGAGTTGTTCTCCCACAAGAACCACTCGGCTGATCCTTCTTCAATATGCCCTTCACCAACATGCAGTGTTTCCTTGATTTAATTATCTCTCACACCTATATTTGCGTCTAGAGCCTTTGCATTGAGGGCTATCTGAAAACGGCTGTGGCGCTGACGTTGCCTGTGAATGTGGAGTTGGTGGCATGTGAAACCTGCATGTGGAGCATTCGTTTGTGTGGGATGCTCACCAAGCTTCATTTCAGTCTTAGGCACTCAAAGGGCACTAAGCATAGAGTGTGAAAACTGAGTTTCCTTGAGAGCTGCTTGGAAGCCTGATGGTGTGTGAAGTTAGTGAGCCAAATGGAGTTGTTCTCCCACAAGAACCACTCGGCTGATCCTTCTTCAATATGCCCTTCACCAACATGCAGTGTTTCCTTGATTGAATTAGCTCTCACACCAATATTTGCGTCTAGAGCGTTTGCATTGAGGGCTATCTGAAAACGGTTGTGGCGCTGAAGTTGCCTCAGAATGTGGAGTTGGTGGCATGTGAAACCCGCATGTGGAGCACTCGTTTGTGTGGGATGCTCACCAAGCTTAATTTCAGTCCTAGGCACTCAAAGGGCACTAAGCATAGAGTGTGAAAACTGAGTTTCCTTGAGAGCTGCTTGGAAGCCTGATGGTGAGTGAAGTTAGTGAGCCAAATGGAGTTGTTCTCCCACAAGAACCACTCGGCTGATCCTTCTTCAATATGCCCTTCACCTACATGCAGTGTTTCCTTGATTGAATTAGCTCTCACACCAATATTTGCGTCTAGAGCCTTTGCATTGAGGGCTATCTGAAAACGGCTGTGGCGCTGAAGTTGCCTGAGAATGTGGAGTTGGTGGCATGTGAAACCCGCATGTGGAGCATTCGTTTGTGTGGGATGCTCACAAAGCTTCATTTCAGTCCTAGGCAATCAAAGGGCACTAAGCATAGAGTGTGAAAACTGAGTTTCCTTGAGAGTTGCTTGGAAGCCTGATGGTGTGTGAAGTTAGTGAGCCAAATGGAGCTGTTCTCCCACAAGAACCACTCGGCTGATCCTTCCTCAATATGCCCTTCACCTACATGCAGTGTTTCCTTGATTGAATTAGCTCTAACACCAATATTTGCATCTAGAGCCTTTGCATTGAGGGCTATCTGAAAACGGCTGTGGCGCTGAAGTTGCCTGAGAATGTGGAGTTGGTGGCATGTGAAACCCGCATGTGGAGCATTCGTTTGTGTAGGATGCTCACCAAGCTTCATTTGAGTCCTAGGCACTCAAAGGGCACTAAGCATAGAGTGTGAAAACTGAGTTTCCTTGAGAGCTGCTTGGAAGCCTGATGGTGTGTGAAGTTAGTGAGCCAAATGGAGTTGTTCTCCCACAAGAACCACTCGGCTGATCCTTCTTCAATATGCCCTTCACCTACATGCAGTGTTTCCTTGATTGAATTAGCTCTCACACCAATATTTGTTTCTAGAGCCTTTGCATTGAGGGCTATTTGAAAATGGTTGTGGCGCTGATGTTGCCTGAGAATGTGGAGTTGGTGGCATGTGAAGCCTGCATGTGGAGCATTCGTTTGTGTGGGATGCTCACCAAGCTTCATTTCAGTCCTAGGCACTCAAAGGGCACTAAGCATAAAGTGTGAAAACTGAGTTTCCTTGAGAGCTGCTTGGAAGCCTGATGGTGTGTGAAGTTAGTGAGCCAAATGGAGTTGTTCTCCCACAAGAACCACTCGGCTGATCCTTCTTCAATATGCCCTTCACCAACATGCAGTGTTTCCTTGATTGAATTAGCTCTCACACCAATATTTGCGTCTAGAGCCTTTGCATTGAGGGCTATCTGAAAACGGCTGTGGCGCTGAAGTTGCCTGAGAATGTGGAGTTGGTGGCATGTGAAATCCGCATGTGGAGCATTCGTTTGTGTGGGATGCTCACCAAGCTTCATTTCAGTCCTTGGCACTCAAAGTGCACTAAGCATAGAGTGTGAAAACTGAGTTTCCTTGAGAGCTGCTTGGAAGCCTGATGGTGTGTGACGTTAGTGAGCCAAATGGAGTTGTTCTCCCACAAGAACCACTCGGCTGATCCTTCTTCAATATGCCCTTCACCTACATGCAGTGTTTCCTTGATTTAATTATCTCTCACACCTATATTTGCATCTAGAGCGTTTGCATTGAGGGCTATCTGAAAACTGCTGTGGCGCTGAAGTTGCCTGTGAATGTGGAGTTGGTGGCATGTGAAACCCGCATGTGGAGCATTCGTTTGTGTGGGATGCTCTACCAGGTTCATTCCTAGATAATGCACTCAAAGGGCACTAAGCATAGAGTGTGAAAACTGAGTTTCCTTGAGAGCTGCTTGGAAGCCTGATGGTGTGTGAAGTTAGTGAGCCAAATGGAGTTGTTCTCCCACAAGAACCACTCGGCTGATCCTTCTTCAATATGCCCTTCACCAACATGCAGTGTTTCCTTGATTGAATTAGCTCTCACACCAATATTTGCGTCTAGAGCCTTTGCATTGAGGGCTATCTGAAAAGGGCTGTGGCGCTAAAGTTGCCTGTGAATGTGGAGTTGGTGGCATGTGAAACGCGCATGTGGAGCATTCGTTTGTGTGGGATGCTCTACCAGGTTCATTCCTAGATAATGCACTCAAAGGGCACTAAGCATAGAGTGTGAAAACTGAGTTTCCTTGAGAGCTGCTTGGAAGCCTGATGGTGTGTGAAGTTAGTGAGCCAAATGGAGTTGTTCTCCCACAAGAACCACTCGGCTGATCCTTCTTCAATATGCCCTTCACCAACATGCAGTGTTTCCTTGATTGAATTAGCTCTCACACCAATATTTGCGTCTAGAGCCTTTGCATTGAGGGCTATCTGAAAAGGGCTGTGGCGCTGAAGTTGCCTGTGAATGTGGAGTTGGTGGCATGTGAAACCCGCATGTGGAGCATTCGTTTGTGTGGGATGCTCTACCAGGTTCATTCCTAGATAATGCACTCAAAGGGCACTAAGCATAGAGTGTGAAAACTGAGTTTCCTTGAGAGCTGCTTGGAAGCCTGATGGTGTGTGAAGTTAGTGAGCCAAATGGAGTTGTTCTCCCACAAGAACCACTCGGCTGATCCTTCTTCAATATGCCCTTCACCAACATGCAGTGTTTCCTTGATTGAATTAGCTCTCACACCAATATTTGCGTCTAGAGCCTTTGCATTGAGGGCTATCTGAAAAGGGCTGTGGCGCTAAAGTTGCCTGTGAATGTGGAGTTGGTGGCATGTGAAACCCGCATGTGGAGCATTCGTTTGTGTGGGATGCTCTACCAGGTTCATTCCTAGATAATGCACTCAAAGGGCACTAAGCATAGAGTGTGAAAACTGAGTTTCCTTGAGAGCTGCTTGAAAGCCTGATGGTGTGTGAAGTTAGTGAGCCAAATGGAGTTGTTCTCCCACAAGAACCACTCGGCTGATCCTTCTTCAATATGCCCTTCACCAACATGCAGTGTTTCCTTGATTGAATTAGCTCTCACACCTATATTTGCGTCTAGAGCATTTGCATTGAGGGCTATCTGAAAACGGCTGTGGCGCTGACGTTGCCTGTGAATGTGGAGTTGGTGGCATGTGAAACCTGCATGTGGAGCATTCGTTTGTGTGGGATGCTCACCAAGCTTCATTTCAGTCCTAGGCACTCAAAGGGCACTGAGCATAGAGTGTGAAAACTGAGTTTCCTTGAGAGCTGCTTGGAAGCCTGATGGTGTGTGAAGTTAGTGAGCCAAATGGAGTTGTTCTCCCACAAGAACCACTCGGCTGATCCTTCTTCAATATGCCCTTCACCAACATGCAGTGTTTCCTTGATTGAATTAGCTCTCACACCAATATTTGCGTCTGGAGCCTTTGCATTGAGGGCTATCTGAAAACGGTTGTGGCGCTGAAGTTGCCTCAGAATGTGGAGTTGGTGGCATGTGAAACGCGCATGTGGAGCATTCGTTTGTGTGGGATGCTCTACCAGGTTCATTCCTAGATAATGCACTCAAAGGGCACTAAGCATAGAGTGTGAAAACTGAGTTTCCTTGAGAGCTGCTGGGAAGCCTGATGGTGTGTGAAGTTAGTGAGCCAAATGGAGTTGTTCTCCCACAAGAACCACTCGGCTGATCCTTCTTCAATATGCCCTTCACCAACATGCAGTGTTTCCTTGATTGAATTAGCTCTCACACCAATATTTGCGTCTAGAGCCTTTGCATTGAGGGCTATCTGAAAAGGGCTGTGGCGCTGAAGTTGCCTGTGAATGTGGAGTTGGTGGCATGTGAAACCCGCATGTGGAGCATTCGTTTGTGTGGGATGCTCTACCAGGTTCATTCCTAGATAATGCACTCAAAGGGCACTAAGCATAGAGTGTGAAAACTGAGTTTCCTTGAGAGTTGCTTGGAAGCCTGATGGTGTGTGAAGTTAGTGAGCCAAATGGAGTTGTTCTCCCACAAGAACCACTCGGCTGATCCTTCTTCAATATGCCCTTCACCAACATGCAGTGTTTCCTTGATTGAATTAGCTCTCACACCAATATTTGCGTCTAGAGCCTTTGCATTGAGGGCTATCTGAAAAAGGCTGTGGCGCTGAAGTTGCCTGAGAATGTGGAGTTGGTGGCATGTGAAACCCGCATGTGGAGCATTCGTTTGTGTGGGATGCTCTACCAGGTTCATTCCTAGATAATGCACTCAAAGGGCACTAAGCATAGAGTGTGAAAACTGAGTTTCCTTGAGAGCTGCTGGGAAGCCTGATGGTGTGTGAAGTTAGTGAGCCAAATGGAGTTGTTCTCCCACAAGAACCACTCGGCTGATCCTTCTTCAATATGCCCTTCACCTACATGCAGTGTTTCCTTGATTGAATTAGCTCTAACACCAATATTTGCATCTAGAGCCTTTGCATTGAGGGCTATCTGAAAACGGCTGTGGCGCTGAAGTTGCCTGAGAATGTGGAGTTGGTGGCATGTGAAACCCGCATGTGGAGCATTCGTTTGTGTAGGATGCTCACCAAGCTTCATTTGAGTCCTAGGCACTCAAAGGGCACTAAGCATAGAGTGTGAAAACTGAGTTTCCTTGAGAGCTGCTTGGAAGCCTGATGGTGTGTGAAGTTAGTGAGCCAAATGGAGTTGTTCTCCCACAAGAACCACTCGGCTGATCCTTCTTCAATATGCCCTTCACCTACATGCAGTGTTTCCTTGATTGAATTAGCTCTCACACCAATATTTGTTTCTAGAGCCTTTGCATTGAGGGCTATTTGAAAATGGTTGTGGCGCTGATGTTGCCTGAGAATGTGGAGTTGGTGGCATGTGAAGCCTGCATGTGGAGCATTCGTTTGTGTGGGATGCTCACCAAGCTTCATTTCAGTCCTAGGCACTCAAAGGGCACTAAGCATAAAGTGTGAAAACTGAGTTTCCTTGAGAGCTGCTTGGAAGCCTGATGGTGTGTGAAGTTAGTGAGCCAAATGGAGTTGTTCTCCCACAAGAACCACTCGGCTGATCCTTCTTCAATATGCCCTTCACCAACATGCAGTGTTTCCTTGATTGAATTAGCTCTCACACCAATATTTGCGTCTAGAGCCTTTGCATTGAGGGCTATCTGAAAACGGCTGTGGCGCTGAAGTTGCCTGAGAATGTGGAGTTGGTGGCATGTGAAATCCGCATGTGGAGCATTCGTTTGTGTGGGATGCTCACCAAGCTTCATTTCAGTCCTTGGCACTCAAAGTGCACTAAGCATAGAGTGTGAAAACTGAGTTTCCTTGAGAGCTGCTTGGAAGCCTGATGGTGTGTGACGTTAGTGAGCCAAATGGAGTTGTTCTCCCACAAGAACCACTCGGCTGATCCTTCTTCAATATGCCCTTCACCTACATGCAGTGTTTCCTTGATTTAATTATCTCTCACACCTATATTTGCATCTAGAGCGTTTGCATTGAGGGCTATCTGAAAACGGCTGTGGCGCTGAAGTTGCCTGTGAATGTGGAGTTGGTGGCATGTGAAACCCGCATGTGGAGCATTCGTTTGTGTGGGATGCTCTACCAGGTTCATTCCTAGATAATGCACTCAAAGGGCACTAAGCATAGAGTGTGAAAACTGAGTTTCCTTGAGAGCTGCTTGGAAGCCTGATGGTGTGTGAAGTTAGTGAGCCAAATGGAGTTGTTCTCCCACAAGAACCACTCGGCTGATCCTTCTTCAATATGCCCTTCACCAACATGCAGTGTTTCCTTGATTGAATTAGCTCTCACACCAATATTTGCGTCTAGAGCCTTTGCATTGAGGGCTATCTGAAAAGGGCTGTGGCGCTAAAGTTGCCTGTGAATGTGGAGTTGGTGGCATGTGAAACGCGCATGTGGAGCATTCGTTTGTGTGGGATGCTCTACCAGGTTCATTCCTAGATAATGCACTCAAAGGGCACTAAGCATAGAGTGTGAAAACTGAGTTTCCTTGAGAGCTGCTTGGAAGCCTGATGGTGTGTGAAGTTAGTGAGCCAAATGGAGTTGTTCTCCCACAAGAACCACTCGGCTGATCCTTCTTCAATATGCCCTTCACCAACATGCAGTGTTTCCTTGATTGAATTAGCTCTCACACCAATATTTGCGTCTAGAGCCTTTGCATTGAGGGCTATCTGAAAAGGGCTGTGGCGCTGAAGTTGCCTGTGAATGTGGAGTTGGTGGCATGTGAAACCCGCATGTGGAGCATTCGTTTGTGTGGGATGCTCTACCAGGTTCATTCCTAGATAATGCACTCAAAGGGCACTAAGCATAGAGTGTGAAAACTGAGTTTCCTTGAGAGCTGCTTGGAAGCCTGATGGTGTGTGAAGTTAGTGAGCCAAATGGAGTTGTTCTCCCACAAGAACCACTCGGCTGATCCTTCTTCAATATGCCCTTCACCAACATGCAGTGTTTCCTTGATTGAATTAGCTCTCACACCAATATTTGCGTCTAGAGCCTTTGCATTGAGGGCTATCTGAAAAGGGCTGTGGCGCTAAAGTTGCCTGTGAATGTGGAGTTGGTGGCATGTGAAACCCGCATGTGGAGCATTCGTTTGTGTGGGATGCTCTACCAGGTTCATTCCTAGATAATGCACTCAAAGGGCACTAAGCATAGAGTGTGAAAACTGAGTTTCCTTGAGAGCTGCTTGAAAGCCTGATGGTGTGTGAAGTTAGTGAGCCAAATGGAGTTGTTCTCCCACAAGAACCACTCGGCTGATCCTTCTTCAATATGCCCTTCACCAACATGCAGTGTTTCCTTGATTGAATTAGCTCTCACACCTATATTTGCGTCTAGAGCATTTGCATTGAGGGCTATCTGAAAACGGCTGTGGCGCTGACGTTGCCTGTGAATGTGGAGTTGGTGGCATGTGAAACCTGCATGTGGAGCATTCGTTTGTGTGGGATGCTCACCAAGCTTCATTTCAGTCCTAGGCACTCAAAGGGCACTGAGCATAGAGTGTGAAAACTGAGTTTCCTTGAGAGCTGCTTGGAAGCCTGATGGTGTGTGAAGTTAGTGAGCCAAATGGAGTTGTTCTCCCACAAGAACCACTCGGCTGATCCTTCTTCAATATGCCCTTCACCAACATGCAGTGTTTCCTTGATTGAATTAGCTCTCACACCAATATTTGCGTCTGGAGCCTTTGCATTGAGGGCTATCTGAAAACGGTTGTGGCGCTGAAGTTGCCTCAGAATGTGGAGTTGGTGGCATGTGAAACGCGCATGTGGAGCATTCGTTTGTGTGGGATGCTCTACCAGGTTCATTCCTAGATAATGCACTCAAAGGGCACTAAGCATAGAGTGTGAAAACTGAGTTTCCTTGAGAGCTGCTGGGAAGCCTGATGGTGTGTGAAGTTAGTGAGCCAAATGGAGTTGTTCTCCCACAAGAACCACTCGGCTGATCCTTCTTCAATATGCCCTTCACCAACATGCAGTGTTTCCTTGATTGAATTAGCTCTCACACCAATATTTGCGTCTAGAGCCTTTGCATTGAGGGCTATCTGAAAAGGGCTGTGGCGCTGAAGTTGCCTGTGAATGTGGAGTTGGTGGCATGTGAAACCCGCATGTGGAGCATTCGTTTGTGTGGGATGCTCTACCAGGTTCATTCCTAGATAATGCACTCAAAGGGCACTAAGCATAGAGTGTGAAAACTGAGTTTCCTTGAGAGTTGCTTGGAAGCCTGATGGTGTGTGAAGTTAGTGAGCCAAATGGAGTTGTTCTCCCACAAGAACCACTCGGCTGATCCTTCTTCAATATGCCCTTCACCAACATGCAGTGTTTCCTTGATTGAATTAGCTCTCACACCAATATTTGCGTCTAGAGCCTTTGCATTGAGGGCTATCTGAAAAAGGCTGTGGCGCTGAAGTTGCCTGAGAATGTGGAGTTGGTGGCATGTGAAACCCGCATGTGGAGCATTCGTTTGTGTGGGATGCTCTACCAGGTTCATTCCTAGATAATGCACTCAAAGGGCACTAAGCATAGAGTGTGAAAACTGAGTTTCCTTGAGAGCTGCTGGGAAGCCTGATGGTGTGTGAAGTTAGTGAGCCAAATGGAGTTGTTCTCCCACAAGAACCACTCGGCTGATCCTTCTTCAATATGCCCTTCACCAACATGCAGTGTTTCCTTGATTGAATTAGCTCTCACACCAATATTTGTTTCTAGAGCCTTTGCATTGAGGGCTATTTGAAAATGGTTGTGGCGCTGATGTTGCCTGAGAATGTGGAGTTGGTGGCATGTGAAGCCTGCATGTGGAGCATTCGTTTGTGTGGGATGCTCACCAAGCTTCATTTCAGTCCTAGGCACTCAAAGGGCACTAAGCATAAAGTGTGAAAACTGAGTTTCCTTGAGAGCTGCTTGGAAGCCTGATGGTGTGTGAAGTTAGTGAGCCAAATGGAGTTGTTCTCCCACAAGAACCACTCGGCTGATCCTTCTTCAATATGCCCTTCACCTACATGCAGTGTTTCCTTGATTGAATTAGCTCTCACACCAATATTTGTTTCTAGAGCCTTTGCATTGAGGGCTATTTGAAAATGGTTGTGGCGCTGATGTTGCCTGAGAATGTGGAGTTGGTGGCATGTGAAGCCTGCATGTGGAGCATTCGTTTGTGTGGGATGCTCACCAAGCTTTTTTTCAGTCCTAGGCACACAAAGGGCACTAAGCATAAAGTGTGAAAACTGAGTTTCCTTGAGAGCTGCTTGGAAGCCTGATGGTGTGTGAAGTTAGTGAGCCAAATGGAGTTGTTCTCCCACAAGAACCACTCGGCTGATCCTTCTTCAATATGCCCTTCACCAACATGCAGTGTTTCCTTGATTGAATTAGCTCTCACACCAATATTTGCGTCTAGAGCCTTTGCATTGAGGGCTATCTGAAAACGGCTGTGGCGCTGAAGTTGCCTGTGAATGTGGAGTTGGTGGCATGTGAAATCCGCATGTGGAGCATTCGTTTGTGTGGGATGCTCACCAAGCTTCATTTCAGTCCTTGGCACTCAAAGTGCACTAAGCATAGAGTGTGAAAACTGAGTTTCCTTGAGAGCTGCTTGGAAGCCTGATGGTGTGTGACGTTAGTGAGCCAAATGGAGTTGTTCTCCCACAAGAACCACTCGGCTGATCCTTCTTCAATATGCCCTTCACCTACATGCAGTGTTTCCTTGATTTAATTATCTCTCACACCTATATTTGCGTCTAGAGCGTTTGCATTGAGGGCTATCTGAAAACGGCTGTGACGCTGAAGTTGCCTGTGAATGTGGAGTTGGTGGCATGTGAAACCCGCATGTGGAGCATTCGTTTGTGTGGGATGCTCTACCAGGTTCATTCCTAGATAATGCACTCAAAGGGCACTAAGCATAGAGTGTGAAAACTGAGTTTCCTTGAGAGCTGCTTGGAAGCCTGATGGTGTGTGAAGTTAGTGAGCCAAATGGAGTTGTTCTCCCACAAGAACCACTCGGCTGATCCTTCTTCAATATGCCCTTCACCAACATGCAGTGTTTCCTTGATTGAATTAGCTCTCACACCAATATTTGCGTCTAGAGCCTTTGCATTGAGGGCTATCTGAAAACGGCTGTGGCGCTGAAGTTGCCTGTGAATGTGGAGTTGGTGGCATGTGAAACCCGCATGTGGAGCATTCGTTTGTGTGGGATGCTCTACCAGGTTCATTCCTAGATAATGCACTCAAAGGGCACTAAGCATAGAGTGTGAAAACTGAGTTTCCTTGAGAGCTAATTGAAAGCCTGATGGTGTGTGAAGTTAGTGAGCCAAATGGAGTTGTTCTCCCACAAGAACCACTCGGCTGATCCTTCTTCAATATGCCCTTCACCAACATGCAGTGTTTCCTTGATTTAATTAGCTCTCACACCAATATTTGCGTCTAGAGCCTTTGCATTGAGGGCTATCTGAAAAAGGCTGTGGCGCTGAAGTTGCCTGAGAATGTGGAGTTGGTGGCATATGAAACCCGCATGTGGAGCATTCGTTTGTGTGGGATGCTCTACCAGGTTCATTCCTAGATAATGCACTCAAAGTGCACTAAGCATAGAGTGTGAAAACTGAGTTTACTTGAGAGCTGCTGGGAAGCCTGATGGTGTGTGAAGTTAGTGAGCCAAATGGAGTTGTTCTCCCACAAGAACCACTCGGCTGATCCTTCTTCAATATGCCCTTCACCAACATGCAGTGTTTCCTTGATTGAATTAGCTCTCACACCAATATTTGCATCTAGAGCCTTTGCATTGAGGGCTATCTGAAAACGGCTGTGGCGCTGAGGTTGCCTGTGAATGTGGAGTTGGTGGCATGTGAAACCTGCATGTGGAGCATTCGTTTGTGTGGGATGCTCACCAAGATTCATTTCAGTCCTAGGCACTCAAAGGGCACTAAGCATAGAGTGTGAAAACTGAGTTTCCTTGAGAGCTGCTTGGAAGCCTGATGGTGTGTGAAGTTAGTGAGCCAAATGGAGTTGTTCTCCCACAAGAACCACTCGGCTGATCCTTCTTCAAAATGCCCTTCACCAACATGCAGTGTTTCCTTGATTTAATTATCTCTCACACCTATATTTGCGTCTAGAGCCTTTGCATTGAGGGCTATCTGAAAACGGTTGTGGCGCTGAAGTTGCCTGTGAATGTCGAGTTGGTGGCATGTGAAACGCGCATGTGGAGCATTCGTTTGTGTGGGATGCTCTACCAGGTTCATTCCTAGATAATGCACTCAAAGGGCACTAAGCATAGAGTGTGAAAACTGAGGTTCCTTGAGAGGTGCTTGGAAGCCTAATGGTGTGTGAAGTTAGTGAGCCAAATGGAGTTGTTCTCCCACAAGAACCACTCGGCTGATCCTTCTTCAATATGCCCTTCACCAACATGCAGTGTTTCCTTGATTGAATTAGCTCTCACACCAATATTTGCGTCTAGAGCCTTTGCATTGAGGGCTATCTGAAAAGGGCTGTGGCGCTGAAGTTGCCTGAGAATGTGGAGTTGGTGGCATGTGAAACCCGCATGTGGAGCATTCGTTTGTGTGGGATGCTCACAAACCTTCATTTCAGTCCTAGGCACTCAAAGGTCACTAAGCATAGAGTGTGAAAACTGAGTTTCCTTGAGAGCTGCTTGGAAGCCTGATGGTGTGCGAAGTTAGTGAGCCAAATGGAGTTGTTCTCCCACAAGAACCACTCGGCTGATCCTTCTTCAATATGCCCTTCACCAACATGCAGTGTTTCCTTGATTTAATTATCTCTCACACCTATATTTGCGTCTAGAGCCTTTGCATTGAGGGCTATCTGAAAACGGCTGTGGCGCTGAAGTTGCCTGTGAATGTGGAGTTGGTGGCATGTGAAACCTGCATGTGGAGCATTCGTTTGTGTGGGATGCTCACCAAGCTTCATTTCAGTCCTTGGCACTCAAAGGGCACTAAGCATAGAGTGTGAAAACTCAGTTTCCTTGAGAGCTGCTTGGAAGCCTGATGGTGTGTGAAGTTAGTGAGCCAAATGGAGTTGTTCTCCCACAAGAACCACTCGGCTGATCCTTCTTCAATATGCCCTTCACCAACATGCAGTGTTTCCTTGATTGAATTATCTCTCACACCAATATTTGCGTCTAGAGCCTTTGCATTGAGGGCTATCTGAAAAGGGCTGTGGCGCTGAAGTTGCCTGTGAATGTCGAGTTGGTGGCATGTGAAACGCGCATGTGGAGCATTCGTTTGTGTGGGATGCTCTACCAGGTTCATTCCTAGATAATGCACTCAAAGGGCACTAAGCATAGAGTGTGAAAACTGAGTTTCCTTGAGAGCTGCTTGGAAGCCTGATGGTGTGTGAAGTTAGTGAGCCAAATGGAGTTGTTCTCCCACAAGAACCACTCGGCTGATCCTTCTTCAATATGCCCTTCACCAACATGCAGTGTTTCCTTGATTGAATTAGCTCTCACACCAATATTTGCGTCTAGAGCCTTTGCATTGAGGGCTATCTGAAAACGGCTGTGGCACTGAAGTTGCCTGTGAATGTGGAGTTGGTGGCATGTGAAACCTGCATGTGGAGCATTCGTTTGTATGGGATGCTCACCAAGATTCATTTCAGTCCTAGGAACTCAAAGGGCACTAAGCATAGAGTGTGAAAACTGATTTTCCTTGAGAGCTGCTTGGAAGCCTGATGGTGTGTGAAGTTAGTGAGCCAAATGGAGTTGTTCTCCCACAAGAACCACTCGGCTGATCCTTCTTCAATATGCCCTTCACCAACATGCAGTGTTTCCTTGATTGAATTAGCTCTCACGCCAATATTTGCGTCTAGAGCCTTTGCATTGAGGGCTATCTGAAAAGGGCTGTGGCGCTGAAGTTGCCTGTGAATGTGGAGTTGGTGGCATGTGAAACCCGCATGTGGAGCATTCGTTTGTGTGGGATGCTCTACCAGGTTCATTCATAGATAATGCACTCAAAGTGCACTAAGCATAGAGTGTGAAAACTGAGTTTCCTTGAGAGCTGCTTGGATGCCTTGATGTTGGGCGAATTTAGTGAGCCAAATGGAGTTGTTCTCCCACAAGAACCACTCGACTGATCCTTCTTCAATATGCCCTTCATCAACATGCAGTGTTTCCTTGATTGAATTAGCTCTCACACAATATTTGCATCTAGAGTCTTTGCATTGAGGGCTATCTGAAAACAGCTGTGGCGCTGAAGTTGCCTGTGAATGTGGAGTTGGTGGCATGTGAAACCCGCATGTGAAGCATTCGTTTGTGTGGGATGCTCACCAAGCTTCATTTCAGTCCTAGGCACTCAAAGGGCACTAAGCATAGAGTGTGAAAACTGAGTTTCCTTGAGAGCTGCTTGTAAGCCTGATGGTGTGTGAAGTTAGTGAGCTAAATGGAGTTGTTCTCCCACAAGAACCACTCGGCTGATCCTTCTTCAATATGCCCTTCATCAACATGCAGTGTTTCCTTGATTGAATTAGCTCTCACACAATATTTGCATCTAGAGTCTTTGCATTGAGGGCTATCTGAAAACAGCTGTTGCGCTGAAGTTGCCTGTGAATGTGGAGTTGGTGGCATGTGAAACCCGCATGTGGAGCATTCGTTTGTGTGGGATGCTCACCAAGCTTCATTTCAGTCCTAGGCACTCAAAGGGCACTAAGCATAGAGTGTGAAAACTGAGTTTCCTTGAGAGCTGCTTGGAAGCCTGATGGTGTGTGAAGTTAGTGAGCTAAATGGAGTTGTTCTCCCACAAGAACCACTCGGCTGATCCTTCTTCAATATGCCCTTCACCAACATGCAGTGTTTCCTTGATTGAATTAGCTCTTACACCAATATTTGCGTCTAGAGCCTTTGCATTGAGGGCTATCTGAAAACGGCTGTGGCGCTGAAGTTACCTGTGAATGTGGAGTTGGTGGCGTGTGAAACCCGCATGTGGAGCATTCGTTTGTGTGGGATGCTCTACCAGGTTCATTCCTAGATAATGCACTCAAAGGGCACTAAGCATAGAGTGTGAAAACTGAGTTTCCTTGAGAGCTGCTTGGAAGCCTGATGGTGTGTGAAGTTAGTGAGCCAAATGGAGTTGTTCTCCCACAAGAACCACTCGGCTGATCCTTCTTCAATATGCCCTTCACCAACATGCAGTGTTTCCTTGATTGAATTAGCTCTCACACATTATTTGCATCTAGAGCCTTTGCATTGAGGGCTATCTGAAAACAGCTGTGGCGCTGAAGTTGTCTGTGAATGTGGAGTTGGTGGCATGTGAAACCCGCATGTGGAGTATTCGTTTGTGTGGGATGCTCACCAAGCTTCATTTCAGTCCTAGGCACTCAAAGGGCACTAAGCATATAGTGTGAAAACTGAGTTTCCTTGAGATCTGCTTGGAAGCCTGATGGTGTGTGAAGTTAGTGAGCCAAATGGAGTTGTTCTCCCACAAGAACCACTCGGCTGATCCTTCTTCAATATGCCCTTCACCAACATGCAGTGTTTCCTTGATTGAATTAGCTCTCACACCAATATTTGCGTCTAGAGCCTTTGCATTGAGGGCTATTTGAAAACGGCTGTGGCGCTGAAGTTGCCTGAGAATGTGGAGTTGGTGGCATGTGAAACCCGCATGTGGAGCATTCATTTGTGTGGGATGCTCTACCAGGTTCATTCCTAGATAATGCACTCAAAGGGCACTAAGCATAGAGTGTGAAAACTGAGTTTCCTTGAGAGCTGCTTGGAAGCCTGATGGTGTGTGACGTTAGTGAGCCAAACGGAGTTGTTCTCCCATAAGAACCACTCGGCTGATCCTTCTTCAATATGCGCTTCACCAACATGCAGTGTTTCCTTGATTGAATTAGCTCTCACACCAATATTTGCGTCTCGAGCCTTTGCATTGAGGGCTATCTGAAAACGGCTGTGGCGCTGAAGTTGCCTGTGAATGTGGAGTTGGTGGCATGTGAAACCCGCATGTGAAGCATTCGTTTGTGTAATGCTCTAGCAGATTCATTCCTAGATAATGCACTCAAAGGGCACTAAGCATAGAGTGTAAAAACTGAGTTTCCTTGAGAGCTGCTGGGAAGCCTGATGGTGTGTGAAGTTAGTGAGCCAAATGGAGTTGTTCTCCCACAAGAACCACTCAGCTGATCCTTCTTCAATATGCCCTTCACCAACATGCAGTGTTTCCTTGATTGAATTAGCTCTCACACCAATATTTGCGTCTAGAGCCTTTGCATTGAGGGCTATCTGAAAACGGCTGTGGCGCTGAAGTTGCCTGTGACTGTGGAGTTGTTGACATGTGAAACGTGCATGTGGAGCATACGTTTGTGTGGGATGCTCACCAAGCTTCATTTCAGTTCTAGGCACTCAAAGGGCACTAAGCATAGAGTGTGAAAACTGAGTTTCCTTGAGAGCTGCTTGGAAGCCTGATGGTGTGTGCAGTTAGTGAGCCAAATGGAGTTGTTCTCCCACAAGAACCACTCGGCTGATGCTTCTTCAACATGCCCTTCACCAACATGCAGTGTTTCCTTGATTGAATTAGCTCTCACACCAATATTTGCGTCTCGAGCCTTTGCATTGAGGGCTATTTGAAAACGGCTGTGGCGCTGAAGTTGCCTGAGAATGTGGAGTTGGTGGCATGTGAAACCCGCAGGTGGAGCATTCGTTTGTGTGGAATGTTCTACCAGCTTCATTCCTAGATAATGCACTCAAAGGGCACTAAGCATAGAGTGTGAAAACTGAGTTTCCTTGAGAGCTGCTTGGAAGCCTGATGGTGTGTGAAGTTAGTGAGCCAAATGGAGTTGTTCTCCCACAAGAACCACTCAGCTGATCCTTCTTCAATATGCCCTTCACCAACATGCAGTGTTTCCTTGATTGAATTAGCTCTCACACCAATATTTGCGTCTAGAGCCTTTGCATTGAGGGCTATCTGAAAAGGGCTGTGGCGCTGAAGTTGCCTGAGAATGTGGAGTTGTTGACATGTGAAACGTGCATGTGGAGCATTCGTTTGTGTGGGATGCTCACCAAGCTTCATTTCAGTTCTAGGCACTCAAAGGGCACTAAGCATAGAGTGTGAAAACTGAGTTTCCTTGAGAGCTGCTTGGAAGCCTGATGGTGTGTGCAGTTAGTGAGCCAAATGGAGTTGTTCTCCCACAAGAACCACTCAGCTGATCCTTCTTCAATATGCCCTTCACCAACATGCAGTGTTTCCTTGATTGAATTAGCTCTCACACCAATATTTGCGTCTAGAGCCTTTGCATTGAGGGCTATTTGAATACGGCTGTGGCGCTGAAGTTGCCTGTGAATGTGGAGTTGGTGGCATGTGAAACCCGCATGAGGAGCATTCGTTTGTGTGGGATGCTCACCAAGCTTCATTTTAGTCCTAGGCACTCAAAGGGCACTAAGCATAGAGTGTGAAAACTCAGTTTCCTTGAGAGCTGCTTGGAAGCCTGATGGTGTGTGCAGTTAGTGAGCCCAATGGAGTTGTTCTCCCACAAGAACCACTCGGCTGATCCTTCTTCAATATGCCCTTCACCAACATGCTATGTTTCCTTGATTGAATTAGCTCTCACACCAATATTTGCGTCTAGAGCCTTTGCATTGAGGGCTATCTGAAAACGGCTGTGGCGCTGAAGTTGCCTGTGAATGTGGAGTTGGTGGCATGTGAAACCCGCATGTGGAGCATTCGTTTGTGTGGGATGCTCACCAAGCTTCATTTCAGTCCTAGGCACTCAAAGGGCACTAAGCATAGAGTGTGAAAACTGAGTTTCCTTGAGAGCGGCTTGGAAGCCTGATGGTGTGTGAAGTTAGTGAGCCAAATGGAGTTGTTCTCCTACAAGAACCACTCAGCTGATCCTTCTTCAATATGTCCTTCACCAACATGCAGTGTTTCCTTGATTGAATTAACTCTCACACAAATATTTGCGTCTAGAGCGTTTGCATTGAGGGCTATCTGAAAACGGCTGTGGCGCTGAAGTTGCCTGAGAATGTGGAGTTCGTGGCATGTGAAACCCGCATGTGGAGCATTCGTTTGTGTAGGATGCTCTACCAGGTTCATTCCTAGATAATGCACTCAAAGGGCACTAAGCATAGAGTGTGAAAACTGAGTTTCCTTGAGAGCTGCTGGGAATCCTGATCTTGTGTGAAGTTAGTGAGCCAAATGGAGTTGTTCTCCCACAAGAACCACTCGGCTGATCCTTCTTCAATATGCCCTTCACCAACATGCAGTGTTTCCTTGATTGAATTAACTCTCACACAAATATTTGCGTCTAGAGCGTTTGCATTGAGGGCTATCTGAAAACGGCTGTGGCGCTGAAGTTGCCTGAGAATGTGGAGTTCGTGGCATGTGAAACCCGCATGTGGAGCATTCGTTTCTGTGGGATGCTCTACCAGGTTCATTCCTAGATAATGCACTCAAAGGGCACTAAGCATAGAGTGTGAAAACTGAGTTTCCTTGAGAGCTGCTTGGAAGCCTTGATGTTGGGTGAATTTAGTGAGCCAAATGGAGTTGTTCTCCCACAAGAACCACTCGCTGATCCTTCTTCAATATGCCCTTCACCAACATGCAGTGTTTCCTTGATTGAATTAGCTCTCACACAATATTTACATCTAGAGTCTTTGCATTGAGGGCTATCTGAAAACAGCTGGGCGCTGAAGTTGCCTGAGAATGTGGAGTTGGTGGCATGTGAAATACGCATGTGGAGCATTCGTTTGTGTGGGATGCTCACCAAGCTTCATTTCAGTCCTTGGCACTCAAAGTGCACTAAGCATAGAGTGTGAAAACTGAGTTTCCTTGAGAGCTGCTTGGAAGCCTGATGGTGTGTGACGTTAGTGAGCCAAATGGAGTTGTTCTCCCACAAGAACCACTCAGCTGATCCTTCTTCAATATGCCCTTCACCAACATGCAGTGTTTCCTTGATTGAATTAGCTCTCAGACCAATATTTGCATCTAGAGCCTTTGCATTGAGGGCTATCTGAAAACAACTGTGGCGCTGAAGTTGCCTGTGACGTGAGTTGTTGACATGTGAAACGTGCATGTGGAGCATTCGTTTGTGTGGGATGCTCACCAAGCTTCATTTCAGTTCTAGGCACTCAAAGGGCACTAAGCATAGAGTGTGAAAACTGAGTTTCCTTGAGAGCTGCTTGGAAGCCTGATGGTGTGTGCAGTTAGTGAGCCAAATGGAGTTGTTCTCCCACAAGAACCACTCGGCTGATCCTTCTTCAATATGCCCTTCACCAACATGCAGTGTTTCCTTGATTGAATTAGCTCTCACACCAATATTTGCGTCTAGAGCCTTTGCATTGAGGGCTATTTGAATACGGCTGTGGCGCTGAAGTTGCCTGTGACTGTGGAGTTGGTGGCATGTGAAACCCGCATGAGGAGCATTCGTTTGTGTGGGATGCTCACCAAGCTTCATTTCAGTCCTAGGCACTCAAAGGGCACTAAGCATAGAGTGTGAAAACTGAGTTTCCTTGAGAGCTGCTGGGAAGCCTGATGGTGTGTGAAGTTAGTGAGCCAAATGGAGTTGTTCTCCCACAAGAACCACTCGGCTGATCCTTCTTCAATATGCCCTTCACCAACATGCAGTGTTTCCTTGATTTAATTATCTCTCACACCTATATTTGCGTCTAGAGCGTTTGCATTGAGGGCTATCTGAAAACGGCTGTGGCGCTGAAGTTGCCTGTGAATGTGGAGTTGGTGGCATGTGAAACCCGCATGTGCAGCATTCGTTTGTGTGGGATGCTCTACCAGGTTCATTCCTAGATAATGCACTCAAAGGGCACTAAGCATAGAGTGTGAAAACTGAGTTTCCTTGAGAGCTGCTTGGAAGCCTGATGGTGTGTGAAGTTAGTGAGCCAAATGGAGTTGTTCTCCCACAAGAACCACTCGGCTGATCCTTCTTCAATATGCCCTTCACCAACATGCAGTGTTTCCTTGATTGAATTAGCTCTCACACCAATATTTGCGTCTAGAGCCTTTGCATTGAGGGCTATCTGAAAACGGCTGTGGCGCTGAAGTTGCCTGTGAATGTCGAGTTGGTGGCATGTGAAACCCGCATGTGGAGCATTCGTTTGTGTGGGATGCTCTACCAGGTTCATTCCTAGATAATGCACTCAAAGGGCACTAAGCATAGAGTGTGAAAACTGAGTTTCCTTGAGAGCTGCTTGGAAGCCTGATGGTGTGTGAAGTTAGTGAGCCAAATGGAGTTGTTCTCCCACAAGAACCACTCGGCTGATCCTTCTTCAATATGCCCTTCACCAACATGCAGTGTTTCCTTGATTGAATTAGCTCTCACACCAATATTTGTTTCTAGAGCCTTTGCATTGAGGGCTATCTGAAAACGGCTGTGGCGCTGAAGTTGCCTGTGAATGTGGAGTTGGTGGCATGTGAAACCTGCATGTGGAGCATTCGTTTGTGTGGGATGCTCACCAAGATTCATTTCAGTACTAGTCCCTCAAAGGGCACTAAGCATAGAGTGTGAAAACTGAGTTTCCTTGAGAGCTGCTTGGAAGCCTGATGGTGTGTGAAGTTAGTGAGCCAAATGGAGTTGTTCTCCCACAAGAACCACTCGGCTGATCCTTCTTCAAAATGCCCTTCACCAACATGCAGTGTTTCCTTGATTGAATTAGCTCTCACACCAATATTTGCGTCTAGAGCCTTTGCATTGAGGGCTATCTGAAAATGGCTGTGGCGCTGAAGTTGCCTGTGAATGTCGAGTTGGTGGCATGTGAAACGCGCATGTGGAGCATTCGTTTGTGTGGGATGCTCACAAACCTTCATTTCAGTCCTAGGCACTCAAAGGTCACTAAGCATAGAGTGTGAAAACTGAGTTTCCTTGAGAGCTGCTTGGAAGCCTGATGGTGTGTGAAGTTAGTGAGCCAAATGGAGTTGTTCTCCCACAAGAACCACTCGGCTGATCCTTCTTCAATATGCCCTTCACCAACATGCAGTGTTTCCTTGATTTAATTATCTCTCACACCTATATTTGCGTCTAGAGCCTTTGCATTGAGGGCTATCTGAAAACGGCTGTGGCGCTGAAGTTGCCTGAGAATGTGGAGTTGGTGGCATGTGAAACCTGCATGTGGAGCAATCGTTTGTGTGGAATGCTCACCAAGCTTCATTTCAGTCCTTGGCACTCAAAGGGCACTAAGCATAGAGTGTGAAAACTGAGTTTCCTTGAGAGCTGCTTGGAAGCCTGATGGTGTGTGAAGTTAGTGAGCCAAATGGAGTTGTTCTCCCACAAGAACCACTCGGCTGATCCTTCTTCAATATGCCCTTCACCAACATGCAGTGTTTCCTTGATTGAATTATCTCTCACACCAATATTTGCGTCTAGAGCCTTTGCATTGAGGGCTATCTGAAAAGGGCTGTGGCGCTGAAGTTGCCTGTGAATGTGGAGTTGGTGGCATGTGAAACACGCATGTGCAGCATTCGTTTGTGTGGGATGCTCTACCAGGTTCATTCCTAGATAATGCACTCAAAGGGCACTAAGCATAGAGTGTGAAAACTGAGTTTCCTTGAGAGCTGCTTGGAAGCCTGATGGTGTGTGAAGTTAGTGAGCCAAATGGAGTTGTTCTCCCACAAGAACCACTCGGCTGATCCTTCTTCAAAATGCCCTTCACCAACATGCAGTGTTTCCTGATTGAATTATCTCTCACACCATTATTTGTGTCTAGAGCCTTTGCATTGAGGGCTATCTGAAAAGGGCTGTGGCGCTGAAGTTGCCTGTGAATGTCGAGTTGGTGGCATGTGAAACGCGCATGTGGAGCATTCGTTTGTGTGGGATGCTCTACCAGGTTCATTCCTAGATAATGCACTCAAAGGGCACTAAGCATAGAGTGTGAAAACTGAGTTTCCTTGAGAGCTGCTTGGAAGCCTGATGTTGTGTGAAGTTAGTGAGCCAAATGGAGTTGTTCTCCCACAAGAACCACTCGGCTGATCCTTCTTCAATATGCCCTTCACCAACATGCAGTGTTTCCTTGATTGAATTAGCTCTCACACCAATACTTGCGTCTAGAGCCTTTGCATTGAGGGCTATCTGAAAACGGCTGTGGCACTGAAGTTGCCTGTGAATGTGGAGTTGGTGGCATGTGAAACCTGCATGTGGAGCATTCGTTTGTATGGGATGCTCACCAAGATTCGTTTCAGTCCTAGGAACTCAAAGGGCACTAAGCATAGAGTGTGAAAACTGAGTTTCCTTGAGAGCTGCTTGGAAGCCTAATGGTGTGTGAAGTTAGTGAGCCAAATGGAGTTGTTCTCCCACAAGAACCACTCGGCTGATCCTTCTTCAATATGCCCTTCACCAACATGCAGTGTTTCCTTGAAAGAATTAGCTTTCACACCAATATTTGCGACTAGAGCCTTTGCATTGTGGGCTATCTGAAAAGGGCTGTGGCGCTGAAGTTGCCTGAGAATGTGGAGTTGGTGGCATGTGAAACCCGCATGTGGAGCATTCGTTTGTGTGGGATGCTCACAAACCTTCATTTCAGTCCTAGGCACTCAAAGGTCACTAAGCAAAGAGTGTGAAAACTGAGTTTCCTTGAGAGCTGCTTGGAAGCCTGATGGTGTGTGAAGTTAGTGAGCCAAATGGAGTTGTTCTCCCACAAGAACCACTCGGCTGATCCTTCTTCAATATGCCCTTCACCAACATGCAGTGTTTCCTTGATTGAATTATCTCTCACACCATTATTTGCGTCTAGAGCCTTTGCATTGAGGGCTATTTGAAAACGGCTGTGGCGCTGAAGTTGCCTGTGAATGTCGAGTTGGTGGCATGTGAAACCCGCATGTGGAGCATTCGTTTGTGTGGGATGCTCTACCAGGTTCATTCCTAGATAATGCACCCAAAGGGCACTAATCATAGAGTGTGAAAAGTGAGTTTCCTTGAGAGCTATTTGGAAGCCTGATGGTGTATGAAGTTAGTGAGCCAAATGGAGTTGTTCTCCCACAAGAACCACTCGGCTGATCCTTCTTCAATATGCCCTTCACCAACATGCAGTGTTTCCTTGATTGAATTAGCTCTCACACCAATATTTGCGTCTAGAGCCTTTGCATTGAGGGCTATCTGAAAACGGCTGTGGCGCTGAAGTTGCCTGTGACTGTGGAGTTGGTGGCATGTGAAACCCGCATGTGGAGCATTCGTTTGTGTGGGATGCTCTACCAGGTTCATTCCTAGATAATGCACTCAAAGGGCACTAAGCATAGAGTGTGAAAACTGAGTTTCCTTGAGAGCTGCTTGGAAGCCTGATGGTGTGTGAAGTTAGTGAGCCAAATGGAGTTGCTCTCCCACAAGAACCACTCGGCTGATCCTTCTTCAATATGCCCTTCACCAACATGCAGTGTTTCCTTGATTGAATTAGCTCTCACACCAATATTTGCGTCTAGAGCCTTTGCATTGAGGGCTATCAGAAAACGGCTGTGGCGCTGAAGTTGCCTGAGAATGTGGAGTTGGTGGCATGTGAAACCAGCATGTGGAGCATTCGTTTGTGTGGGATGCTCTACCAGGTTCATTCGTAGATAATGCACTCAAAGGGCACTAAGCATAGAGTGTGAAAACTAAGTTTCCTTGAGAGCTGCTTGGATGCCTTGATGTTGGGTGAATTTAGTGAGCCAAATGGAGTTGTTCTCCCACAAGAACCACTCGACTGATCCTTCTTCAATATGCCCTTCATCAACATGCAGTGTTTCCTTGATTGAATTAGCTCTCACACAATATTTGCATCTAGAGTCTTTGCATTGAGGGCTATCTGAAAACAACTGTGGCGCTGAAGTTGCCTGAGAATGTGGAGTTGGTGGCATGTGAAACCCGCATGTGGAGCATTCGTTTGTGTGGGATGCTCACCAAGCTTCATTTCAGTCCTAGGCACTCAAAGGGCACTAAGCATAGAGTGTGAAAACTGACTTTCCTTGAGAGCTGCTTGGAAGCCTGATGGTGTGTGAAGTTAGTGAGCCAAATGGAGTTGTTCTCCCACAAGAACCACTCGGCTGATCCTTCTTCAATATGCCCTTCACTAACATGCAGTGTTTCCTTGATTGAATTAGCTCTCACACCAATATTTGCGTCTAGAGACTTTGCATTGAGGGCTATCTGAAAACGGCTGTGGCGCTGAAGTTGCCTGTGAATGTGGAGTTGGTGGCATGTGAAACCCGCATGTGGAGCATTCGTTTGTGTGGGATGCTCTACCAGGTTCATTCCTAGATAATGCACTCAAAGGGCACTAAGCATAGAGTGTGAAAACTGAGTTTCCTTGAGAGCTGCTGGGAATCCTGATCTTGTGTGAAGTTAGTGAGCCAAATGGAGTTGTTCTCCCACAAGAACCACTCGGCTGATCCTTTTTCAATATGCCCTTCACCAACATGCAGTGTTTCCTTGATTGAATTAACTCTCACACAAATATTTGCGTCTAGAGCGTTTGCATTGAGGGCTATCTGAAAACGGCTGTGGCGCTGAAGTTGCCTGAGAATGTGGAGTTCGTGGCATGTGAAACCCGCATGTGGAGCATTCGTTTCTGTGGGATGCTCTACCAGGTTCATTCCTAGATAATGCACTCAAAGGGCACTAAGCATAGAGTGTGAAAACTGAGTTTCCTTGAGAGCTGCTTGGAAGCCTTGATGTTGGGTGAATTTAGTGAGCCAAATGGAGTTGTTCTCCCACAAGAACCACTCGCTGATCCTTCTTCAATATGCCCTTCACCAACATGCAGTGTTTCCTTGATTGAATTAGCTCTCACACAATATTTACATCTAGAGTCTTTGCATTGAGGGCTATCTGAAAACAGCTGGGCGCTGAAGTTGCCTGAGAATGTGGAGTTGGTGGCATGTGAAATACGCATGTGGAGCATTCGTTTGTGTGGGATGCTCACCAAGCTTCATTTCAGTCCTTGGCACTCAAAGTGCACTAAGCATAGAGTGTGAAAACTGAGTTTCCTTGAGAGCTGCTTGGAAGCCTGATGGTGTGTGACGTTAGTGAGCCAAATGGAGTTGTTCTCCCACAAGAACCACTCAGCTGATCCTTCTTCAATATGCCCTTCACCAACATGCAGTGTTTCCTTGATTGAATTAGCTCTCAGACCAATATTTGCATCTAGAGCCTTTGCATTGAGGGCTATCTGAAAACGGCTGTGGCGCTTAAGTTGCCTGTGACGTGGAGTTGTTGACATGTGAAACGTGCATGTGGAGCATTCGTTTGTGTGGGATGCTCACCAAGCTTCATTTCAGTTCTAGGCACTCAAAGGGCACTAAGCATAGAGTGTGAAAACTGTTTCCTTGAGAGCTGCTTGGAAGCCTGATGGTGTGTGCAGTTAGTGAGCCAAATGGAGTTGTTCTCCCACAAGAACCACTCGGCTGATCCTTCTTCAATATGCCCTTCACCAACATGCAGTGTTTCCTTGATTGAATTAGCTCTCACACCAATATTTGCGTCTAGAGCCTTTGCATTGAGGGCTATTTGAATACGGCTGTGGCGCTGAAGTTGCCTGTGACTGTGGAGTTGGTGGCATGTGAAACCCGCATGAGGAGCATTCGTTTGTGTGGGATGCTCACCAAGCTTCATTTCAGTCCTAGGCACTCAAAGGGCACTAAGCATAGAGTGTGAAAACTGAGTTTCCTTGAGAGCTGCTGGGAAGCCTGATGGTGTGTGAAGTTAGTGAGCCAAATGGAGTTGTTCTCCCACAAGAACCACTCGGCTGATCCTTCTTCAATATGCCCTTCACCAACATGCAGTGTTTCCTTGATTTAATTATCTCTCACACCTATATTTGCGTCTAGAGCGTTTGCATTGAGGGCTATCTGAAAACGGCTGTGGCGCTGAAGTTGCCTGTGAATGTGGAGTTGGTGGCATGTGAAACCCGCATGTGCAGCATTCGTTTGTGTGGGATGCTCTACCAGGTTCATTCCTAGATAATGCACTCAAAGGGCACTAAGCATAGAGTGTGAAAACTGAGTTTCCTTGAGAGCTGCTTGGAAGCCTGATGGTGTGTGAAGTTAGTGAGCCAAATGGAGTTGTTCTCCCACAAGAACCACTCGGCTGATCCTTCTTCAATATGCCCTTCACCAACATGCAGTGTTTCCTTGATTGAATTAGCTCTCACACCAATATTTGCGTCTAGAGCCTTTGCATTGAGGGCTATCTGAAAACGGCTGTGGCGCTGAAGTTGCCTGTGAATGTCGAGTTGGTGGCATGTGAAACCCGCATGTGGAGCATTCGTTTGTGTGGGATGCTCTACCAGGTTCATTCCTAGATAATGCACTCAAAGGGCACTAAGCATAGAGTGTGAAAACTGAGTTTCCTTGAGAGCTGCTTGGAAGCCTGATGGTGTGTGAAGTTAGTGAGCCAAATGGAGTTGTTCTCCCACAAGAACCACTCGGCTGATCCTTCTTCAATATGCCCTTCACCAACATGCAGTGTTTCCTTGATTGAATTAGCTCTCACACCAATATTTGTTTCTAGAGCCTTTGCATTGAGGGCTATCTGAAAACGGCTGTGCGCTGAAGTGCCTGTGAATGTGGAGTTGGTGGCATGTGAAACCTGCATGTGGAGCATTCGTTTGTGTGGGATGCTCACCAAGATTCATTTCAGTACTAGTCCTTCAAAGGGCACTAAGCATAGAGTGTGAAAACTGAGTTTCCTTGAGAGCTGCTTGAAGCTGATGGTGTGTGAAGTTAGTGAGCCAAATGGAGTTGTTCTCCCACAAGAACCACTCGGCTGATCCTTCTTCAAATGCCCTTCACCAACATGCAGTGTTTCCTTGATTGAATTAGCTCTCACACCAATATTTGCGTCTAGAGCCTTTGCATTGAGGGCTATCTGAAAATGGCTGTGGCGCTGAAGTTGCCTGTGAATGTCGAGTTGGTGGCATGTGAAACGCGCATGTGGAGCATTCGTTTGTGTGGGATGCTCACAAACCTTCATTTCAGTCCTAGGCACTCAAAGGTCACTAAGCATAGAGTGTGAAAACTGAGTTTCCTTGAGAGCTGCTTGGAAGCCTGATGGTGTGTGAAGTTAGTGAGCCAAATGGAGTTGTTCTCCCACAAGAACCACTCGGCTGATCCTTCTTCAATATGCCCTTCACCAACATGCAGTGTTTCCTTGATTTAATTATCTCTCACACCTATATTTGCGTCTAGAGCCTTTGCATTGAGGGCTATCAGAAAACGGCTGTGGCGCTGAAGTTGCCTGTGAATGTGGAGTTGGTGGCATGTGAAACCTGCATGTGAGCATTCGTTTGTGTGAATGCTCACCAAGCTTCATTTCAGTCCTTGGCACTCAAAGGGCACTAAGCATAGAGTGTGAAAACTGAGTTTCCTTGAGAGCTGCTTGGAAGCCTGATGGTGTGTGAAGTTAGTGAGCCAAATGGAGTTGTTCTCCACAAGAACCACTCGGCTGATCCTTCATCTTCAATATGCCCTTCACCAACATGCAGTGTTTCCTTGATTTAATTATCTCTCACACCAATATTTGCGTCTAGAGCCTTTGCATTGAGGGCTATCTGAAAAGGGCTGTGGCGCTGAAGTTGCCTGTGAATGTGGAGTTGGTGGCATGTGAAACCCGCATGTGCAGCATTCGTTTGTGTGGGATGCTCTACCAGGTTCATTCCTAGATAATGCACTCAAAGGGCACTAAGCATAGAGTGTGAAAACTGAGTTTCCTTGAGAGCTGCTTGGAAGCCTGATGGTGTGTGAAGTTAGTGAGCCAAATGGAGTTGTTCTCCCACAAGAACCACTCGGCTGATCCTTCTTCAAAATGCCCTTCACCAACATGCAGTGTTTCCTGATTGAATTATCTCTCACACCATTATTTGTGTCTAGAGCCTTTGCATTGAGGGCTATCTGAAAAGGGCTGTGGCGCTGAAGTTGCCTGTGAATGTCGAGTTGGTGGCATGTGAAACGCGCATGTGGAGCATTCGTTTGTGTGGGATGCTCTACCAGGTTCATTCCTAGATAATGCACTCAAAGGGCACTAAGCATAGAGTGTGAAAACTGAGTTTCCTTAAGAGCTGCTTGGAAGCCTGATGTTGTGTGAAGTTAGTGAGCCAAATGGAGTTGTTCTCCCACAAGAACCACTCGGCTGATCCTTCTTCAATATGCCCTTCACCAACATGCAGTGTTTCCTTGATTGAATTAGCTCTCACACCAATACTTGCGTCTAGAGCCTTTGCATTGAGGGCTATCTGAAAACGGCTGTGGCACTGAAGTTGCCTGTGAATGTGGAGTTGGTGGCATGTGAAACCTGCATGTGGAGCATTCGTTTGTATGGGATGCTCACCAAGATTCATTTCAGTCCTAGGAACTCAAAGGGCACTAAGCATAGAGTGTGAAAACTGAGTTTCCTTGAGAGCTGCTTGGAAGCCTAATGGTGTGTGAAGTTAGTGAGCCAAATGGAGTTGTTCTCCCACAAGAACCACTCGGCTGATCCTTCTTCAATATGCCCTTCACCAACATGCAGTGTTTCCTTGAAAGAATTAGCTTTCACACCAATATTTGCGACTAGAGCCTTTGCATTGTGGGCTATCTGAAAAGGGCTGTGGCGCTGAAGTTGCCTGAGAATGTGGAGTTGGTGGCATGTGAAACCCGCATGTGGAGCATTCGTTTGTGTGGGATGCTCACAAACCTTCATTTCAGTCCTAGGCACTCAAAGGTCACTAAGCAAAGAGTGTGAAAACTGAGTTTCCTTGAGAGCTGCTTGGAAGCCTGATGGTGTGTGAAGTTAGTGAGCCAAATGGAGTTGTTCTCCCACAAGAACCACTCGGCTGATCCTTCTTCAATATGCCCTTCACCAACATGCAGTGTTTCCTTGATTGAATTATCTCTCACACCAATATTTGCGTCTAGAGCCTTTGCATTGAGGGCTATTTGAAAAGGGCTGTGGCGCTGAAGTTGCCTGTGAATGTCGAGTTGGTGGCATGTGAAACCCGCATGTGGAGCATTCGTTTGTGTGGGATGCTCTACCAGGTTCATTCCTAGATAATGCACCCAAAGGGCACTAATCATAGAGTGTGAAAAGTGAGTTTCCTTGAGAGCTATTTGGAAGCCTGATGGTGTATGAAGTTAGTGAGCCAAATGGAGTTGTTCTCCCACAAGAACCACTCGGCTGATCCTTCTTCAATATGCCCTTCACCAACATGCAGTGTTTCCTTGATTGAATTAGCTCTCACACCAATATTTGCGTCTCGAGCCTTTGCATTGAGGGCTATCTGAAAACGGCTGTGGCGCTGAAGTTGCCTGTGACTGTGGAGTTGGTGGCATGTGAAACCCGCATGTGGAGCATTCGTTTGTGTGGGATGCTCTACCAGGTTCATTCCTAGATAATGCACTCAAAGGGCACTAAGCATAGAGTGTGAAAACTGAGTTTCCTTGAGAGCTGCTTGGAAGCCTGATGGTGTGTGAAGTTAGTGAGCCAAATGGAGTTGCTCTCCCACAAGAACCACTCGGCTGATCCTTCTTCAATATGCCCTTCACCAACATGCAGTGTTTCCTTGATTGAATTAGCTCTCACACCAATATTTGCGTCTAGAGCCTTTGCATTGAGGGCTATCAGAAAATGGCTGTGGCGCTGAAGTTGCCTGAGAATGTGGAGTTGGTGGCATGTGAAACCAGCATGTGGAGCATTCGTTTGTGTGGGATGCTCTACCAGGTTCATTCCTAGATAATGCACTCAAAGGGCACTAAGCATAGAGTGTGAAAACTAAGTTTCCTTGAGAGCTGCTTGGATGCCTTGATGTTGGGTGAATTTAGTGAGCCAAATGGAGTTGTTCTCCCACAAGAACCACTCGACTGATCCTTCTTCAATATGCCCTTCATCAACATGCAGTGTTTCCTTGATTGAATTAGCTCTCACACAATATTTGCATCTAGAGTCTTTGCATTGAGGGCTATCTGAAAACAGCTGTGGCGCTGAAGTTGCCTGTGAATGTGGAGTTGGTGGCATGTGAAACCCGCATGTGGAGCATTCGTTTGTGTGGGATGCTCACCAAGCTTCATTTCAGTCGTAGGCACTCAAAGGGCACTAAGCATAGAGTGTGAAAACTGAGTTTCCTTGAGAAATGCTTGAAAGCCTGATGGTGTGTGAAGTTAGTGAGCTAAATGGAGTTGTTCTCCCACAAGAACCACTCGGCTGATCCTTCTTCAATATGCCCTTCATCAACATGCAGTGTTTCCTTGATTGAATTAGCTCTCACACAATATTTGCATCTAGAGTCTTTGCATTGAGGGCTATCTGAAAACAGCTGTGGCGCTGAAGTTGCCTGTGAATGTGGAGTTGGTGGCATGTGAAACCCGCATGTGGAGCATTCGTTTGTGTGGGATGCTCACCAAGCTTCATTTCAGTCCTAGGCACTCAAAGGGCACTAAGCATAGAGTGTGAAAACTGAGTTTCCTTGAGAGCTGCTTGGAAGCCTGATGGTGTGTGAAGTTAGTGAGCTAAATGGAGCTATTCTCCCACAAGAACCACTCGGCTGATCCTTCTTCAATATGCCCTTCACCAACATGCAGTGTTTCCTTGATTGAATTAGCTCTTACACCAATATTTGCGTCTAGAGCCTTTGCATTGAGGGCTATCTGAAAACGGCTGTGGCGCTGAAGTTACCTGTGAATGTGGAGTTGGTGGCATGTGAAACCCGCATGTGGAGCATTCGTTTGTGTGGGATGCTCTACCAGGTTCATTCCTAGATAATGCACTCAAAGGGCACTAAGCATAGAGTGTGAAAACTGAGTTTCCTTGAGAGGTGCTTGGAAGCCTAATGGTGTGTGAAGTTAGTGAGCCAAATGGAGTTGTTCTCCCACAAGAACCACTCGGCTGATCCTTCTTCAATATGCCCTTCACCAACATGCAGTGTTTCCTTGATTGAATTAGCTCTCACACCAATATTTGCGACTAGAGCCTTTGCATTGTGGGCTATCTGAAAAGGGCTGTGGCGCTGAAGTTGCCTGAGAATGTGGAGTTGGTGGCATGTGAAACCCGCATGTGGAGCATTCGTTTGTGTGGGATGCTCACAAACCTTCATTTCAGTCCTAGGCACTCAAAGGTCACTAAGCAAAAAGTGTGAAAACTGAGTTTCCTTGAGAGCTGCTTGGAAGCCTGATGGTGTGTGAAGTTAGTGAGCCAAATGGAGTTGTTCTCCCACAAGAACCACTCGGCTGATCCTTCTTCAATATGCCCTTCACCAACATGCAGTGTTTCCTTGATTGAATTATCTCTCACACCATTATTTGCGTCTAGAGCCTTTGCATTGAGGGCTATTTGAAAAGGGCTGTGGCGCTGAAGTTGCCTGTGAATGTGGAGTTGGTGGCATGTGAAACCCGCATGTGGAGCATTCGTTTGTGTGGGATGCTCTACCAGGTTCATTCCTAGATAATGCACTCAAAGGGCACTAAGCATAGAGTGTGAAAACTGAGTTTCCTTGAGAGCTGCTTGGAAGCCTGATGGTGAGTGAAGTTAGTGAGCCAAATGGAGTTGTTCTCCCACAATAAGCACTCGGCTGATCCTTCTTCAATATGCCCTTCACCAACATGCAGTGTTTCCTTGATTGAATTAGCTCTCACACCAATATTTGCGTCTAGAGCCTTTGCATTGAGGACTATTTGAAAACGGCTGTGGCGCTGAAGTTGCCTGTGACTGTGGAGTTGGTGGCATGTGAAACCCGCATGTGGAGCATTCGTTTGTGTGGGATGCTCTACCAGGTTCATTCCTAGATAATGCACTCAAAGGGCACTAAGCATAGAGTGTAAAAACTGGCTTTCCTTGAGAGCTGCTTGGAAGCCTGATGGTGTGTGAAGTTAGTGAGCCAAATGGAGTTGCTCTCCCACAAGAACCACTCGGCTGATCCTTCTTCACTATGCCCTTCACCAACATGCAGTGTTTCCTTGATTGAATTAACTCTCACACAAATATTTGCGTCTAGAGCGTTTGCATTGAGGGCTATCTGAAAATGGCTGTGGCGCTGAAGTTGCCTGAGAATGTGGAGTTCGTGGCATGTGAAACCCGCATGTGGAGCATTCGTTTCTGTGGGATGCTCTACCAGGTTCATTCCTAGATAATGCACTCAAAGGGCACTAAGCATAGAGTGTGAAAACTGAGTTTCCTTGAGAGCTCTTTGGAAGCCTTGATGTTGGGTGAATTTAGTGAGCCAAATGGAGTTGTTCTCCCACAAGAACCACTCGGCTGATCCTTCTTCAATATGCCCTTCACCAACATGCAGTGTTTCCTTGATTGAATTAGCTCTCACACAATATTTACATCTAGAGTCTTTGCATTGAGGGCTATCTGAAAACAGCTGTGGCGCTGAAGTTGCCTGAGAATGTGGAGTTGGTGTCATGTGAAACCCGCATGTGGAGCATTCGTTTGTGTGGGATGCTCACCAAGCTTCATTTCAGTCCTAGGCACTCAAAGCGCAGTAAGCATAGAGTGTGAAAACTGAGTTTCCTTGAGAGCTGCTTGGAAGCCTGATGGTGTGTGAAGTTAGTGAGCCAAATGGAGTTGCTCTCCCACAAGTACCACTCGGCTGATCCTTCTTCAATATGCCCCTCACCTACATGCAGTGTTTCCTTGATTGAATTAGCTCTCACACCAATATTTGTTTCTAGAGCCTTTGCATTGAGGGCTATTTGAAAACGGTTGTGGCGCTGATGTTGCCTGAGAATGTGGAGTTGTTGGCATGTGAAGCCTGCATGTGGAGCATTCGTTTGTGTGGGATGCTCACCAAGCTTCATTTCAGTCCTAGGCACTCAAAGGGCACTAAGCATAGAGTGTGAAAACTGAGTTTCCTTGAGAGCTGCTTGGAAGCCTGATGGTGTGTGAAGTTAGTGAGCCAAATGGAGTTGTTCTCCCACAAACACCACTCGGCTGATCCTTCTTCAATATGCGCTTCACCAACATGCAGTGTTTCCTTGATTGAATTAGCTCTCACACCAATATTTGCGTCTAGAGCCTTTGCATTGTGGACTATCTGAAAACGGCTGTGGCGCTGAAGTTGCCTGAGAATATGGAGTTGTTGGCATGTGAATGACGCATGTGGAGCATTCGTTTGTGTGGGATGCTCACCAAGCTTTATTTTAATCCTAGATAATGCACTCAAAGGGCACAAAGCAAAGAGTGTGAAAACTGAGTTTCCTTGAGAGCTGCTTGGAATCATGATCTTGTGTGAAGTTAGTGAGCCAAATGGAGTTGTTCTCCCACAAGAACCACTCGGCTGATCCTTCTTCAATATGCCCTTCACCAACATGCAGTGTTTCCTTGATTGAATTAACTCTCACACAAATATTTGCGTCTAGAGCGTTTGCATTGAGGGCTATCTGAAAACGGCTGTGGCGCTGAAGTTGCCTGAGAATGTGGAGTTGGTGGCATGTGAAACCCGCATGTGGAGCATTCGTTTGTGTGGGATGCTCTACCAGGTTCATTCCTAGATAATGCACTCAAAGGGCACTAAGCATAGAGTGTGAAAACTGAGTTTCCTTGAGAGCTCTTTGGAAGCCTTGATGTTGGGTGAATTTAGTGAGCCAAATGGAGTTGTTCTCCCACAAGAACCACTCGGCTGATCCTTCTTCAATATGCCCTTCACCAACATGCAGTGTTTCCTTGATTGAATTAGCTCTCACACAATATTTACATCTAGAGTCTTTGCATTGAGGTCTATCAGAAAACAGCTGTGGCGCTGAAGTTGCCTGAGAATGTGGAGTTGGTGGCATGTGAAACCCGCATGTGGAGCATTCGTTTGTGTGGGATGCTCACCAAGCTTCATTTAAGTCCTTGGCACTCAAAGGGCACTAAGCATAGAGTGTGAAAACTGAGTTTCCTTGAGAGCTGCTTGGAAGCCTGATGGTGTGTGACGTTAGTGAGCCAAATGGAGTTGTTCTCCCACAAGAACCACTCGGCTGATCCTTCTTCAATATGCCCTTCACCTACATGCAGTGTTTCCTTGATTTAATTATCTCTCACACCTATATTTGCGTCTAGAGCGTTTGCATTGAGGGCTATCTGAAAACGGCTGTGGCGCTGAAGTTGCCTGTGAATGTGGAGTTGGTGGCATGTGAAACCCGCATGTGCAGCATTCGTTTGTGTGGGATGCTCTACCAGGTTCATTCCTAGATAATGCACTCAAAGGGCACTAAGCATAGAGTGTGAAAACTGAGTTTCCTTGAGAGCTGCTTGGAAGCCTGATGGTGTGTGAAGTTAGTGAGCCAAATGGAGTTGTTCTCCCACAAGAACCACTCGGCTGATCCTTCTTCAATATGCCCTTCACCAACATGCAGTGTTTCCTTGATTGAATTAGCTCTCACACCAATATTTGCGTCTAGAGCCTTTGCATTGAGGGCTATCTGAAAAGGGCTGTGGCGCTGAAGTTGCCTGTGAATGTGGAGTTGGTGGCATGTGAAACCCGCATGTGGAGCATTCGTTTGTGTGGGATGCTCTACCAGGTTCATTCCTAGATAATGCACTCAAAGGGCACTAAGCATAGAGTGTGAAAACTGAGTTTCCTTGAGAGCTGCTTGGAAGCCTGATGGTGTGTGAAGTTAGTGAGCCAAATGGAGTTGTTCTCCCACAAGAACCACTCGGCTGATCCTTCTTCAATATGCCCTTCACCAACATGCAGTGTTTCCTTGATTGAATTATCTCTCACACCAATATTTGTTTCTAGAGCCTTTGCATTGAGGGCTATCTGAAAACGGCTGTGGCGCTGAAGTTGCCTGTGAATGTGGAGTTGGTGGCATGTGAAACCTGCATGTGGAGCATTCGTTTGTGTGGGATGCTCACCAAGATTCATTTCAGTACTAGTCCCTCAAAGGGCACTAAGCATAGAGTGTGAAAACTGAGTTTCCTTGAGAGCTGCTTGGAAGCCTGATGGTGTGTGAAGTTAGTGAGCCAAATGGAGTTGTTCTCCCAGAAGAACCACTCGGCTGATCCTTCTTCAAAATGCCCTTCACCAACATGCAGTGTTTCCTTGATTGAATTATCTCTCACACCAATATTTGCGTCTAGAGCCTTTGCATTGAGGGCTATCTGAAAAGGGCTGTGGCGCTGAAGTTGCCTGTGAATGTCGAGTTGGTGGCATGTGAAACGCGCATGTGGAGCATTCGTTTGTGTGGGATGCTCACAAACCTTCATTTCAGTCCTAGGCACTCAAAGGTCACTAAGCATAGAGTGTGAAAACTGAGTTTCCTTGAGAGCTGCTTGGAAGCCTGATGGTGTGTGAAGTTAGTGAGCCAAATGGAGTTGTTCTCCCACAAGAACCACTCGGCTGATCCTTCTTCAATATGCCCTTCACCAACATGCAGTGTTTCCTTGATTTAATTATCTCTCACACCTATATTTGCGTCTAGAGCCTTTGCATTGAGGGCTATCTGAAAACGGCTGTGGCGCTGAAGTTGCCTGTGAATGTGGAGTTGGTGGCATGTGAAACCTGCATGTGGAGCAATCATTTGTGTGGAATGCTCACCAAGCTTCATTTCAGTCCTTTGCACTCAAAGGGCACTAAGCATAGAGTGTGAAAACTGAGTTTCCTTGAGAGCTGCTTGGAAGCCTGATGTTGTATGAAGTTAGTGAGCCAAATGGAGTTGTTCTCCCACAAGAACCACTCGGCTGATCCTTCTTCAATATGCCCTTCACCAACATGCAGTGTTTCCTTGATTGAATTAGCTCTCACACCAATACTTGCGTCTAGAGCCTTTGCATTGAGGGCTATCTGAAAACGGCTGTGGCACTGAAGTTGCCTGTGAATGTGGAGTTGGTGGCATGTGAAACCTGCATGTGGAGCATTCGTTTGTATGGGATGCTCACCAAGATTCATTTCAGTCCTAGTCCCTCAAAGGGCACTAAGCATAGAGTGTGAAAACTGAGTTTCCTTGAGAGCTGCTTGGAAGCCTGATGGTGTGTGAAGTTAGTGAGCCAAATGGAGTTGTTCTCCCACAAGAACCTATCGGCTGATCCTTCTTCAATATGCCCTTCACCAACATGCAGTGTTTTCTTGATTGAATTAGCTCTCACACCAATATTTGCGTCTAGAGCCTTTGCATTGAGGGCTATCTGAAAACGGCTGTGGCGCTGAAGTTGCCTGTGACTGTGGAGTTGGTGGCATGTGAAACCCGCATGTGGAGGATTCGTTTGTGTGGGATGCTCTACCAGGTTCATTCCTAGATAATGCACTCAAAGGGCACTAAGCATAGAGTGTAAAAACTGAGTTTCCTTGAGAGCTATTTGGAAGCCTGATGGTGTATGAAGTTAGTGAGCCAAATGGAGTTGTTCTCCCACAAGAACCACTCGGCTGATCCTTCTTCAATATGCCCTTCACCAACATGCAGTGTTTCCTTGATTGAATTAGCTCTCACGCCAATATTTGCGTCTAGAGCCTTTGCATTGAGGGCTATCTGAAAACGGCTGTGGCGCTGAAGTTGCCTGTGAATGTGGAGTTGGTGGCATGTGAAACCCGCTTGTGGAGCATTCGTTTGTGTGGGATGCTCTACCAGGTTCATTCCTAGATAATGCACTCAAAGGGCACTAAGCATAGAGTGTGAAAACTGAGTTTCCTTGAGAGCTGCTTGGAAGCCTGATGGTGTGTGAAGTTAGTGAGCCAAATGGAGTTGTTCTCCCACAAGAACCACTCGGCTGATCCTTCTTCAAAATGCCCTTCACCAACATGCAGTGTTTCCTTGATTGAATTATCTCTCACACCAATATTTGCGTCTAGAGCCTTTGCATTGAGGGCTATCTGAAAAGGGCTGTGGCGCTGAAGTTGCCTGTGAATGTCGAGTTGGTGGCATGTGAAACGCGCATGTGGAGCATTCGTTTGTGTGGGATGCTCACAAACCTTCATTTCAGTCCTAGGCACTCAAAGGTCACTAAGCATAGAGTGTGAAAACTGAGTTTCCTTGAGAGCTGCTTGGAAGCCTGATGGTGTGTGAAGTTAGTGAGCCAAATGGAGTTGTTCTCCCACAAGAACCACTCGGCTGATCCTTCTTCAATATGCCCTTCACCAACATGCAGTGTTTCCTTGATTTAATTATCTCTCACACCTATATTTGCGTCTAGAGCCTTTGCATTGAGGGCTATCTGAAAACGGCTGTGGCGCTGAAGTTGCCTGTGAATGTGGAGTTGGTGGCATGTGAAACCTGCATGTGGAGCAATCGTTTGTGTGGAATGCTCACCAAGCTTCATTTCAGTCCTTGGCACTCAAAGGGAACTAAGCATAGAGTGTGAAAACTGAGTTTCCTTTAGAGCTGCTTGGAAGCCTGATGGTGTGTGAAGTTAGTGAGCCAAATGGAGTTGTTCTCCCACAAGAACCACTCGGCTGATCCTTCTTCAATATGCCCTTCACCAACATGCAGTGTTTCCTTGATTGAATTAGCTCTCACACCAATATTTGCGTCTAGAGCCTTTGCATTGAGGGCTATCTGAAAAGGGCTGTGGCGCTGAAGTTGCCTGTGAATGTCGAGTTGGTGGCATGTGAAACCCGCATGTGGAGCATTCGTTTGTGTGGGATGCTCTACCAGGTTCATTCCTAGATAATGCACTCAAAGGGCACTAAGCATAGAGTGTGAAAACTGAGTTTCCTTGAGAGCTGCTTGGAAGCCTGATGGTGTGTGAAGTTAGTGAGCCAAATGGAGTTGTTCTCCCACAAGAAGCACTCGGCTGATCCTTCTTCAAAATGCCCTCCACCAACATGCAGTGTTTCCTGATTGAATTATCTCTCACACCATTATTTGCGTCTAGAGCCTTTGCATTGAGGGCTATCTGAAAAGGGCTGTGGCGCTGAAGTTGCCTGTGAATGTCGAGTTGGTGGCATGTGAAACGCGCATGTGGAGCATTCGTTTGTGTGGGATGCTCTACCAGGTTCATTCCTAGATAATGCACTCAAAGGGCACTAAGCATAGAGTGTGAAAACTGAGTTTCCTTGAGAGCTGCTTGGAAGCCTGATGTTGTGTGAATTTAGTGAGCCAAATGGAGTTGTTCTCCCACAAGAACCACTCGGCTGATCCTTCTTCAATATGCCCTTCACCAACATGCAGTGTTTCCTTGATTGAATTAGCTCTCACACCAATACTTGCGTCTAGAGCCTTTGCATTGAGGGCTATCTGAAAACGGCTGTGGCGCTGAAGTTGCCTGAGAATGTGGAGTTGGTGGCATGTGAACGCGCATGTGGAGCATTCGTTTGTGTGGGATGCTCACCAAGCTTCATTTCAGTCCTTGGCACTCAAAGTGCCCTAAGCATAGAGTGTGAAAACTGAGTTTCCTTGAGAGCTGCTTGGAAGCCTGATGGTGTGTGACGTTAGTGAGCCAAATGGAGTTGTTCTCCCACAAGAACCACTCGGCTGATCCTTCTTCAACATGCCCTTCACCAACATGCAGTGTTTCCTTGATTGAATTAGCTCTCACACCAATATTTGCGTCTCGAGCCTTTGCATTGAGGGCTATCTGAAAACGGCTGTGGCGCTGAAGTTGCCTGTGACTGCGGAGTTGGTGGCATGTGAAACCCGCATGTGAAGCATTCGTTTGTGTAATGCTCTACCAGATTCATTCCTAGATAATGCACTCAAAGGGCACTAAGCATAGAGTGTAAAAACTGAGTTTCCTTGAGAGCTGCTGGGAAGCCTGATGGTGTGTGAAGTTAGTGAGCCAAATGGAGTTGTTCTCCCACAAGAACCACTCGGCTGATCCTTCTTCAATATGCCCTTCACCAACATGCAGTGTTTCCTTGATTGAATTAGCTCTCACACCAATATTTGTGTCTAGAGCCTTTGCATTGTGGACTATCTGAAAATGGTTGTGGCGCTGAAGTTACCTGAGAATATGGAGTTGTTGGCATGTGAAACCCGCATGTGGAGCATTCGTTTGTGTGGGATGCTCACCAAGCTTTATTTTAATCCTAGATAATGCACTCAAAGGGCACTAAGCATAGAGTGTGAAAACTGAGTTTCCTTGAGAGCTGCTTGGAATCCTGATCTTGTGTGAAGTTAGTGAGCCAAATGGAGTTGTTCTCCCACAAGAACCACTCGGCTGATCCTTCTTCAATATGCCCTTCACCAACATGCAGTGTTTCTTTGATTGAATTAACTCTCACACAAATATTTGCGTCTAGAGCGTTTGCATTGAGGGCTATCTGAAAACGGCTGTGGCGCTGAAGTTGCCTGAGAATGTGGAGTTGGTGGCATGTGAAACCCGCATGTGGAGCATTCGTTTGTGTGGGATGCTCTACCAGGTTCATTCCTAGATAATGCACTCAAAGGGCACTAAGCATAGAGTGTGAAAACTGAGTTTCCTTGAGAGCTCTTTGGAAGCCTTGATGTTGGGTGAATTTAGTGAGCCAAATGGAGTTGTTCTCCCACAAGAACCACTCGGCTGATCCTTCTTCAATATGCCCTTCACCAACATGCAGTGTTTCCTTGATTGAATTAGCTCTCACACAATATTTACATCTAGAGTCTTTGCATTGAGGTCTATCAGAAAACAGCTGTGGCGCTGAAGTTGCCTGAGAATGTGGAGTTGGTGGCATGTGAAACCCGCATGTGGAGCATTCGTTTGTGTGGGATGCTCACCAAGATTCATTTCAGTCCTAGGCACTCAAAGGGCACTAAGCATAGAGTGTGAAAACTGAGTTTCCTTGAGAGCTGCTTGGAAGCCTGATGGTGTGTGACGTTAGTGAGCCAAATGGAGTTGTTCTCCCACAAGAACCACTCGGCTGATCCTTCTTCAATATGCCCTTCACCTACATGCAGTGTTTCCTTGATTTAATTATCTCTCACACCTATATTTGCGTCTAGAGCGTTTGCATTGAGGGCTATCTGAAAACGGCTGTGGCGCTGAAGTTGCCTGTGAATGTGGAGTTGGTGGCATGTGAAACCCGCATGTGGAGCATTCGTTTGTGTGGGATGCTCTACCAGGTTCATTCCTAGATAATGCACTCAAAGGTCACTAAGCATAGAGTCTAAAAACTGAGTTTCCTTGAGAGATATTTGGAAGCCTGATGGTGTATGAAGTTAGTGAGCCAAATGGAGTTGTTCTCCCACAAGAACCACTCGGCTGGTCCTTCTTCAATATGCCCTTCACCAACATGCAGTGTTTGCTTGATTGAATTAGCTCTCACACCAATATTTGCGTCTAGAGCCTTTGCATTGAGGGCTATCTGAAAACGGCTGTGGCGCTGAAGTTGCCTGTGAATGTGGAGTTGGTGGCATGTGAAACCCGCATGTGGAGCATTCGTTTGTGTGGGATGCTCTACCAGGTTCATTCCTAGATAATGCACTCAAAGGGCACTAAGCATAGAGTGTGAAAACTGAGTTTCCTTGAGAGCTGCTTGGAAGCCTGATGGTGTGTGAAGTTAGTGAGCCAAATGGAGTTGCTCTCCCACAAGAACCACTCGGCTGATCCTTATTCAATATGCCCTTCACCAACATGCAGTGTTTCCTTGATTGAATTAGCTCTCACGCAATATTTGCATCTAGAGCCTTTGCATTGAGGGCTATCTGAAAACAGCTGTGGCGCTGAAGTTGCCTGAGAATGTGGAGTTGGTGGCATGTGAAACCCGCATGTGGAGCATTCGTTTGTGTGGGATGCTCACCAAGCTTCATTTCAGTCCTAGGCACTCAAAGGGCACTAAGCATAGAGTGTGAAAACTGAGTTTCCTTGAGATCTGCTTGGAAGCCTGATGGTGTGTGAAGTTAGTGAGCTAAAAGGAGTTGTTCTCCCACAAGAACCGCTCGGCTGATCCTTCTTCAATATGCCCTTCACCAACATGCAGTGTTTCCTTGATTGAATTAGCAATTACACCAATATTTGCGTCTAGAGCCTTTGCATTCAGGACTATTTGAAAACGGCTGTGGCGCTGAAGTTGCCTGAGAATGTGGAGTTCGTGGCATGTGAAACCCGCATGTGGAGCATTCATTTGTGTGGGATCCTCTACCAGGTTCATTCCTAGATAATGCACTCAAAGGGCACTAAGCATAGAGTGTAAAAACTGGCTTTCCTTGAGAGCTGCTTGGAAGCCTGATGGTGTGTGAAGTTAGTGAGCCAAATGGAGTTGCTCTCCCACAAGAACCACTCGGCTGATCCTTCTTCAATATGCCCTTCACCAACATGCAGTGTTTCCTTGATTGAATTAACTCTCACACAAATATTTGCGTCTAGAGCGTTTGCATTGAGGGCTATCTGAAAATGGCTGTGGCGCTGAAGTTGCCTGAGAATGTGGAGTTCGTGGCATGTGAAACCCGCATGTGGAGCATTCGTTTCTGTGGGATGCTCTACCAGGTTCATTCCTAGATAATGCACTCAAAGGGCACTAAGCATAGAGTGTGAAAACTGAGTTTCCTTGAGAGCTGCTTGGAAGCCTTGATGTTGGGTGAAGTTAGTGAGCCAAATGGAGTTGTTCTCCCACAAACACCACTCGGCTGATCCTTCTTCAATATGCGCTTCACCAACATGCAGTGTTTCCTTGATTGAATTAGCTCTCACACCAATATTTGCGTCTAGAGCCTTTGCATTGAGGGCTATCTGAAAACGGCTGTGGCGCTGAAGTTGCCTGAGAATGTGGAGTTGGTGGCATGTGAAATCCGCATGTGGAGCATTCGTTTGTGTGGGATGCTCACCAAGCTTCATTTCAGTCCTTGGCACTCAAAGTGCCCTAAGCATAGAGTGTGAAAACTGAGTTTCCTTGAGAGCTGCTTGGAAGCCTGATGGTGTGTGACGTTAGTGAGCCAAATGGAGTTGTTCTCCCACAAGAACCACTCGGCTGATCCTTCTTCAACATGCCCTTCACCAACATGCAGTGTTTCCTTGATTGAATTAGCTCTCACACCAATATTTGCGTCTCGAGCCTTTGCATTGAGGGCTATCTGAAAACGGCTGTGGCGCTGAAGTTGCCTGTGACTGCGGAGTTGGTGGCATGTGAAACCCGCATGTGAAGCATTCGTTTGTGTAATGCTCTACCAGATTCATTCCTAGATAATGCACTCAAAGGGCACTAAGCATAGAGTGTAAAAACTGAGTTTCCTTGAGAGCTGCTGGGAAGCCTGATGGTGTGTGAAGTTAGTGAGCCAAATGGAGTTGTTCTCCCACAAGAACCACTCGGCTGATCCTTCTTCAATATGCCCTTCACCAACATGCAGTGTTTCCTTGATTGAATTAGCTCTCACACCAATATTTGCGTCTAGAGCCTTTGCATTGTGGACTATCTGAAAATGGTTGTGGCGCTGAAGTTGCCTGAGAATATGGAGTTGTTGGCATGTGAAACCCGCATGTGGAGCATTCGTTTGTGTGGGATGCTCACCAAGCTTTATTTTAATCCTAGATAATGCACTCAAAGGGCACAAAGCATAGAGTGTGAAAACTGAGTTTCCTTGAGAGCTGCTTGGAATCCTGATCTTGTGTGAAGTTAGTGAGCCAAATGGAGTTGTTCTCCCACAAGAACCACTCGGCTGATCCTTCTTCAATATGCCCTTCACCAACATGCAGTGTTTCCTTGATTGAATTAACTCTCACACAAATATTTGCGTCTAGAGCGTTTGCATTGAGGGCTATCTGAAAACGGCTGTGGCGCTGAAGTTGCCTGAGAATGTGGAGTTGGTGGCATGTGAAACCCGCATGTGGAGCATTCGTTTGTGTGGGATGCTCTACCAGGTTCATTCCTAGATAATGCACTCAAAGGGCACTAAGCATAGAGTGTGAAAACTGAGTTTCCTTGAGAGCTCTTTGGAAGCCTTGATGTTGGGTGAATTTAGTGAGCCAAATGGAGTTGTTCTCCCACAAGAACCACTCGGCTGATCCTTCTTCAATATGCCCTTCACCAACATGCAGTGTTTCCTTGATTGAATTAGCTCTCACACAATATTTACATCTAGAGTCTTTGCATTGAGGTCTATCAGAAAACAGCTGTGGCGCTGAAGTTGCCTGAGAATGTGGAGTTGGTGGCATGTGAAACCCGCATGTGGAGCATTCGTTTGTGTGGGATGCTCACCAAGCTTCATTTCAGTCCTAGGCACTCAAAGGGCACTAAGCATAGAGTGTGAAAACTGAGTTTCCTTGAGAGCTGCTTGGAAGCCTGATGGTGTGTGACGTTAGTGAGCCAAATGGAGTTGTTCTCCCACAAGAACCACTCGGCTGATCCTTCTTCAATATGCCCTTCACCTACATGCAGTGTTTCCTTGATTTAATTATCTCTCACACCTATATTTGCGTCTACAGCGTTTGCATTGAGGGCTATCTGAAAACGGCTGTGGCGCTGAAGTTGCCTGTGAATGTGGAGTTGGTGGCATGTGAAACCCGCATGTGGAGCATTCGTTTGTGTGGGATGCTCTACCAGGTTCATTCCTAGATAATGCACTCAAAGGTCACTAAGCATAGAGTGTGAAAACTGAGTTTCCTTGAGAGCTGCTTGGAAGCCTGATGGTGTGTGAAGTTAGTGAGCCAAATGGAGTTGTTCTCCCACAAGAACCACTCGGCTGATCCTTCTTCAATATGCCCTTCACCAACATGCAGTGTTTCCTTGATTGAATTAGCTCTCACACCAATATTTGCGTCTAGAGCCTTTGCATTGAGGGCTATCTGAAAAGGGCTGTGGCGCTGAAGTTGCCTGTGACTGTGGAGTTGGTGGCATGTGAAACCCGCATGTGGAGCATTCGTTTTTGTGGGATGCTCTACCAGGTTCATTCCTAGATAATGCACTCAAAGGGCACTAAGCATAGAGTGTGAAAACTGAGTTTCCTTGAGAGCTGCTTGGAAGCCTGATGGTGTGTGAAGTTAGTGAGCCAAATGGAGTTGTTCTCCCACAAGAACCACTCGGCTGATCCTTCTTCAATATGCCCTTCACCAACATGCAGTGTTTCCTTGATTGAATTATCTCTCACACCAATGTTTGTTTCTAGAGCCTTTGCATTGAGGGCTATCTGAAAACGGCTGTGGCGCTGAAGTTGCCTGTGACTGTGGAGTTGGTGGCATGTGAAACCTGCATGTGGAGCATTCGTTTGTGTGGGATGATCACCAAGATTCATTTCAGTACTAGTCCCTCAAAGGGCACTAAGCATAGAGTGTGAAAACTGAGTTTCCTTGAGAGCTGCTTGGAAGCCTGATGGTGTGTGAAGTTAGTGAGCCAAATGGAGTTGTTCTCCCAGAAGAACCACTCGGCTGATTCTTCTTCAAAATGCCCTTCACCAACATGCAGTGTTTCCTTGATTGAATTATCTCTCACACCAATATTTGCGTCTAGAGCCTTTGCATTGAGGGCTATCTGAAAAGGGCTGTGGCGCTGAAGTTGCCTGTGAATGTCGAGTTGGTGGCATGTGAAACGCGCATGTGGAGCATTCGTTTGTGTGATGCTCACAAACCTTCATTTCAGTCCTAGGCACTCAAAGGGCACTAAGCATAGAGTGTGAAAACTGAGTTTCCTTGAGAGCTGCTTGGAAGCCTGATGGTGTGTGCAGTTAGTGAGCCAAATGGAGTTGTTCTCCCACAAGAACCACTCGGCTGATCCTTCTTCAATATGCCCTTCACCAACATGCAGTGTTTCCTTGATTTAATTATCTCTCACACCTATATTTGCGTCTAGAGCCTTTGCATTGCGGGCTATCTGAAAACGGCTGTGGCGCTGAAGTTGCCTGTGAATGTGGAGTTGGTGGCATGTGAAACCTGCATGTGGAGCAATCGTTTGTGTGGGATGCTCACCAAGCTTCATTTCAGTCCTTGGCACTCAAAGGGCACTAAGCATAGAGTGTGAAAACTGAGTTTCCTTGAGAGCTGCTTGGAAGCCTGATGGTGTGTGAAGTTAGTGAGCCAAATGGAGTTGTTCTCCCACAAGTACCACTCGGTTGATCCTTCTTCAATATGCCCTTCACCAACATGCAGTGTTTCCTTGATTGAATTATCTCTCACACCAATATTTGCGTCTAGAGCCTTTGCATTGAGGGCTATCTGAAAAGGGCTGTGGCGCTGAAGTTGCCTGTGAATGTGGAGTTGGTGGCATGTGAAACCCGCATGTGGAGCATTCGTTTGTGTGGGATGCTCTACCAGGTTCATTCCTAGATAATGCACTCAAAGGGCACTAAGCATAGAGTGTGAAAACTGAGTTTCCTTGAGAGCTGCTTGGAAGCCTGATGGTGTGTGAAGTTAGTGAGCCAAATGGAGTTGTTCTCCCACAAGAACCACTCGGCTGATCCTTCTTCAAAATGCCCTCCACCAACATGCAGTGTTTCCTTGATTGAATTATCTCTCACACCATTATTTGCGTCTAGAGCCTTTGCATTGAGGGCTATCTGAAAAGGGCTGTGGCGCTGAAGTTGCCTGTGAATGTCGAGTTGGTGGCATGTGAAACGCGCATGTGGAGCATTCGTTTGTGTGGGATGCTTTACCAGGTTCATTCCTAGATAATGCACTCAAAGGGCACTAAGCATAGAGTGTGAAAACTGAGTTTCCTTGAGAGCTGCTTGGAAGCCTGATGGTGTGTGAAGTTAGTGAGCCAAATGGAGTTGTTCTCCCACAAGAACCACTCGGCTGATCCTTCTTCAATATGCCCTTCACCAACATGCAGTGTTTCCTTGATTGAATTAGCTCTCACACCAATACTTGCGTCTAGAGCCTTTGCATTGAGGGCTATCTGAAAACGGCTGTGGGAGAAAAAGATGGCCGACTGCAGAGAGCTGGTGTAGGGTGGAGTAGGGAAGGAGGGGAGCCGATCCAGCAGAGAAACAGGCCAGGAGGTGCGAAACTGTAGGGAGAAGAACGAGAAGGTCACTGGAGTTCACTAAAGCAAGAAGATCTACACAGCGTGAAGGAACAGCCGCAAAAAGTAGGAAAGAAAATACAGCACGCCGCGAGAAACCTTGTGAGTCACAATCCCAGGCAGGGGGAAGGCGGCGGAGGCTCAACCGCCCCAGGGAAAACAGAGGCGGCTGGAAGGATAGACGCCCACACCGACAGGGGCACCAGTCCCCTGGAAGGCAGGAGCCCCCAGAGGAGGCTACTGGACTGATCATTGGGTGCATCATCCCTGCAGAAGTGGAGGAAAAGCAGGGGAGATTTCCCAGAGGCTTGCCTACCCGCTGCTCAGCGGCTGAGGGAGAGTGCAGAGGGAACAGGAGTGGCGCTGTGGGACTGGGGCTCAGAGATTCCCCGTATCGGCTCTGAGCTGTGGACTGGCTGTGGGAGAGTCAGTGGATCCTGTTGCTGGACTCGCCCTGAGCCCCAGAGGCTGGGCAACGCTCGACAGGGCCTCACGTCCTGGGCAGAGGAGCAGACTAGTGGGGGCACATCTCACCTCAAGGGCTCTGTGCCTCTCAGAGACCCGCTTCTACCCTTGAGAGAGTGCAGCTGAGGAAGTGGCTTCTTCAGGGCAGAGTCCCCAGCTGGGCTCAGCTAGAGAGGCCAGAGCAGAGCGGGCTCAGCTGAACTGGCCGGACAGGTTTTCCCAGCAGGAGCCCACTCGGAAAGACCTGCCTGCAGTGTTGCAGCCCTCAGCGGAGCAGCGCTTCCGAGTTTGGCACTGGGGCCGCGGAGATTTCCAGCCCAGCACAGGCCGGGGTTGGGGATTTTAGACTCCGAGCAGCAGGAGCCCCTGCTGTGCTAACCTCAAGCCCTGAAGGAGAGTCTCGGCTCAGCACTGAGGCGGAGACCCCCGCTGTATTAGCCTTGTGACCCAAAGCCCAGGCGCGGCTCAGCAGAGTGAATCTGTAGGGCACTGCCTTTGAGAGGGAGCCACAGGGGAAGGGGCCTGGCACTAGTGCTGGCCCACAAAGCCTCCTGACCCAGCTCAGGGCTGTGATCTACAGACCCTGAAAGCAGCTGGTGACTCAGGCAGTAAGCCCTGCTGGGCTCAGCCGGAGACCCCAAACCAGAGCCGGCTCAGCTGAATCACCGCTAAAATCTCAAAACAACAAGAAGCAAAAACACAATGAGGAGAAGTATCAGAAAAAGCAATGACCCAGAGGAAAGATCAAGCACTCCCTCCCAATACAACCAAAAACTAATCTCAATATCTGAGATGCAAGATGAAGACGTAGAGGAACTATCAGATAAGGACTTTAAGAAGCTAATGATGAAATTCGTCAGAGAGAGTGAAAAGCGCTGGGAAGAGTCTAAGGCATTCGAAAACCATATCACTGCAGAAATAAATCAAATCAAAAAGGGAATCCTCGATATAGAGCACAAAATTGAAAGCCTAACCAACAGAATGAACACAGCAGAGGACAGAATATCAGAATTGGAAGACAATCAGAATGAAAGGCAGCAGCTCATCAAACAGTTGGAGACAAATCTAGAGAAAGCCAATAGGTCCATACAGGAAATGAAAGACAACCTCAAAAAATCAAATATTAGAATAATAGGCCTTCCCGAAGGAGTGGAAAAGGAGACAGGCTTGCAACGGGTGCTCAATGAGATAATACAGGAGAACTTCCAGAATACTGGAAATATAAATCCAGCACAAATCCAGGAAGGGCAAAGAACCCCCAGGAGATACAACCCAAACAAATCGTCTCCCAGACATGTGGTCCTCAAGCTACCTTCAAGTGAATACAAGGAAACCATTCTAAGACAAGTAAGAAAAAAGGATAAGATTACTTTCAGGGGAAGGGAAATCAGGATCACAGCCGACCTATCAGAAGAAACGCTCCAAGCAAGGAGAGAATGGGGTAAAACCTATCAAATCCTGAAACAAAACAACTGCCAACCAAGAATAATGTACCCAGCAAAGCTCTCATTTATATTTAAGAATGAAATCAAATACTTCAACAGTAAAGAGAAACTCGAAGAATACATCAACACGAAACCAGCTCTGGAAAATCTCCTCAGGAAGGTGCTAAACCCAGAAAGAAAAAATACAAACCAAAATCAAAGATGGCAAATGGGAAGACCTCCCCACTAAAATCCATACAAGAAAAGTCAACCAATCAAGAACTCTAATAGCCGCAAATACACACTTGCATACTTACACTCATGGCAGCCCAAAACCAATTCCTTTCAATATTATCTCTAAACACAAATGGCTTAAACTCACCAATCAAAAGGCATAGATTAACGGAATGGATCATCAAACAGCACCCAACTATATGTTGTCTACAAGAGACACATCTAACCAGAAAATCCTGTAAGAAATTTAAAGTGAAAGGATGGAAAAAGACATTTCATGCCAATGGACGAGAAAAAAAGGCTGGCGTAGCTGTTCTAATCTCAGATGACCTAGACTTCAAGCTGACAGACATCAAAAAGGACAGAGAAGGACATTATATATTGGTGAAGGGACTGATCCATCAAGAAGTAATTACAATCGTGAACATATATGCACCTAATTCCAATGCGCCTAGCTTCGTGAAGCAACTACTTACAGACTTAAGGGGAGACATAGATACACACACAATAATAGTGGGTGATCTTAACACCCCACTAACAACTATAGACAGATCAACAAAACAAAAACTCAACAAAGAAACAACAGAGCTCGTACAAACATTAGAACAACTAGACTTGGTAGACATTTATAGAATTTTTTATCCTAAGACCACAGATTATACATTTTTTTCAGCAGTGCATGGCACCTTCTCCAGGATCGACCACATGATAGGACACAAAGCAAATCTAAATAACTTCAAAAAGATAGGAATCATACCATGTACCCTCTCAGACCACCACGGAATGAAACTGGAAATCAGCAATTCAAAATGTCCCAGGAAATATAGAAACTCTTGGAGGCTGAACAATATGCTATTAAACGAACAATGGGTCAGGGAAGAAATTAAAGATGAGATCAAAAAATTTATGGAAACCAATGAAAACTCTGACACAACATTCCAAAACTTGTGGGACACTGCCAAAGCAGTGCTACGGGGTAAACTCATCGCAATTGGAGCTCATGTCAAGGCCCAAGAGAGTCGCCAAATACAGGAACTAACCACACACCTCCAGGAATTGGAAAAGCAGCAGCAGAAGAGCCCCACACACAACAGGAAACAAGAAATCATCAAAACAAGGGAGGAAATCAACCAGATAGAAATAAAAAAAACCATACACTAAATCAACGAATCAAAAAGCTGGTTTTTTGAAAAGATAAACAAAATAGACACCCCGATGGCCCGTCTGACAAAGAAAAAACAAGAGAAAGCAAGAATTAACAGCATCAAAGATGAAAAAGGCAACATAACAACAGACATTACAACCATTAAGAACATAATCAGAAATTACTACAAAGCACTGTACTCCAACAAATCAGAAGACCACCAAGAAATGGAAAAGTTCTTAGACTCACACAACCTGCCAAAACTTAGCCCAGAGGCAACAATCAACCTGAACAAACCCATAACTGAAGCAGAGATTGAATCAGTGATTAAAGACCTCCCAACAAAGAAAAGCCCAGGCCCAGACGGCTTCACTACAGAATTCTACAAAACATTCCGAACAGAACTAACTCCAATCCTCTA
>NW_026698442.1:0-39077 GCF_030435755.1 Ochotona princeps
AACAACTCCATTTGGCTCACTAACTTCACACACCATCAGGCTTCCAAGCAGCTCTCAAGGTAACTCAGTTTTCACACTCTATGCTTAGTGCTCTTTGTGTGCCTAGGACTAAAATGAAGCTTGGTAAGCATCCCACACAAACGGATGCTCCACATGCGGGTTTCACATGCCACCAACTCCACATTCACAGGCAACTTCAGCGCCACAGCCGTTTTCAGATAGCACTCAATGCAAAGGCTCTAGACGCAAATATTGGTGTGAGAGCTAATTCAATCAAGGAAACACTGCATGTTGGTGAAGGGCATATTGAAGAAGGATCAGCCGAGTGGTTCTTGTGGGAGAACAACTCCATTTGGCTCACTAACTTCACACACCATCAGGCCTCCAAACAGCTCTCAAGGAAACTCAGTTTTCACACTCTATGTTTAGTGCCCTTTGAGTGCATTATCTAGGAATGAACCTGGTAGAGCATCCCACACAAACGAATGCTCCACATGCGGGTTTCACATGCCACCAACTCCACATTCACAGGCAACTTCAGCGCCACAGCCGTTTTCAGATAGCCCTCAATGCAAAGGCTCTAGACGCAAATATTGGTGTGAGAGCTAATTCCATCAAGGAAACACTGCATGTTGGTGAAGGGCATATTGAAGAAGGATCAGCCGAGTGGTTCTTGTGGGAGAACAACTCCATTTGGCTCACTAACTTCACACACCATCAGGCTTCCAAGTAGCTCTCAAGGAAACTCAGTTTTCACACTCTATGTTTATTGCCCTTTGAGTGCATTATCTAGGAATGAACCTGGTAGAGCATCCCACACAAACGAATGCTCCACATGCGGGTTTCACATGCCACCAACTCCACATTCACAGGCAACTTCAGCGCCACAGCCGTTTTCAGATGGCCCTCAATGCAAAGGCTCTAGATGCAAATATTGGTGTGAGAGCTAATTCAATCAAGGAAACACTGCATGTTGGTGAAGGGCATATTGAAGAAGGATCAGCCGAGTGGTTCTTGTGGGAGAACAACTCCATTTGGCTCACTAACTTCACACACCATCAGGCTTCCAAGCAGCTCTCAAGGAAACTCAGTTTTCACACTCTATGCTTAGTGCTCTTTGAGTGCATTATCTAGGAATGAACCTGGTAGAGCATCCCACACAAACGAATGCTCCACATGCGGGTTTCACATGCCACCAACTCCACATTCACAGGCAACTTCAGCGCCACAGCCGTTTTCAGATAGCCCTCAATGCAAAGGCTCTAGACGCAAATATTGGTGTGAGAGCTAATTCAATCAAGGAAACACTGCATGTTGGTGAAGGGCATATTGAAGAAGGATCAGCCGAGTGGTTCTTGTGGGAGAACAACTCCATTTGGCTCACTAACTTGACACACCATCAGGCTTCCAAGCAGCTCTCAAGGAAACTCACTTTTCACACTCTATGCTTAGTGCCCTTTGAGTGCATTATCTAGGAATGAACCTGGTAGAGCATCCCACACAAACGAATGCTCCACATGCGGGTTTCACATGCCACCAACTCCACATTCACAGGCAACTTCAGCGCCACAGCCGTTTTCAGATAGCCCTCAATGCAAAGGCTCTAGACGCAAATATTGGTGTGAGAGCTAATTCCATCAAGGAAACACTGCATGTTGGTGAAGGGCATATTGAAGAAGGATCAGCCGAGTGGTTCTTGTGGGAGAACAACTCCATTTGGCTAACTAACTTCACACACCATCAGGCTTCCAAGCAGCTCTCAAGGAAACTCAGTTTTCACACTCTATGCTTAGTGCCCTTTGTATGGCTAGGACTGAAATGAACCTGGTAGAGCATCCCACACAAACGAATGCTCCACATGCGGGTTTCACATGCCACCAACTCCACATTCACAGGCAACTTCAGCGCCACAGCCGTTTTCAGATAGCCCTCAATGCAAAGGCTCTAGACGCAAATATTGGTGTGAGAGCTAATTCAATCAAGGAAACACTGCATGTTGGTGAAGGGCATATTGAAGAAGGATCAGCCGAGTGGTTCTTGTGGGAGAACAACTCCATTTGGCTCACTAACTTCACACACCATCAGGCTTCCAAGCAGCTCTCAAGGAAACTCAGTTTTCACACTCTATGCTTAGTGCTCTTTGTGTGCCTAGGACTAAAATGAAGCTTGGTAAGCATCCCACACAAACGGATGCTCCACATGCGGGTTTCACATGCACCAACTCCACATTCACAGGCAACTTCAGCGCCACAGCCGTTTTCAGATAGCACTCAATGCAAAGGCTCTAGACGCAAATATTGGTGTGAGAGCTAATTCAATCAAGGAAACACTGCATGTTGGTGAAGGTCATATTGAAGAAGGATCAGCCGAGTGGTTCTTGTGGGAGAACAACTCCATTTGGCTCACTAACTTCACACACCATCAGGCTTCCAAGCAGCTCTCAAGGAAACTCAGTTTTCACACTCTATGTTTAGTGCCCTTTGAGTGCATTATCTAGGAATGAACCTGGTAGAGCATCCCACACAAACGAATGCTCCACATGCGGGTTTCACATGCCACCAACTCCACATTCACAGGCAACTTCAGCGCCACAGCCGTTTTCAGATAGCCCTCAATGCAAAGGCTCTAGACGCAAATATTGGTGTGAGAGCTAATTCCATCAAGGAAACACTGCATGTTGGTGAAGGGCATATTGAAGAAGGATCAGCCGAGTGGTTCTTGTGGGAGAACAACTCCATTTGGCTCACTAACTTCACACACCATCAGGCTTCCAAGTAGCTCTCAAGGAAACTCAGTTTTCACACTCTATGTTTATTGCCCTTTGAGTGCATTATCTAGGAATGAACCTGGTAGAGCATCCCACACAAACGAATGCTCCACATGCGGGTTTCACATGCCACCAACTCCACATTCACAGGCAACTTCAGCGCCACAGCCGTTTTCAGATGGCCCTCAATGCAAAGGCTCTAGATGCAAATATTGGTGTGAGAGCTAATTCAATCAAGGAAACACTGCATGTTGGTGAAGGGCATATTGAAGAAGGATCAGCCGAGTGGTTCTTGTGGGAGAACAACTCCATTTGGCTCACTAACTTCACACACCATCAGGCTTCCAAGCAGCTCTCAAGGAAACTCAGTTTTCACACTCTATGCTTAGTGCTCTTTGAGTGCATTATCTAGGAATGAACCTGGTAGAGCATCCCACACAAACGAATGCTCCACATGCGGGTTTCACATGCCACGAACTCCACATTCACAGGCAACTTCAGCGCCACAGCCGTTTTCAGATAGCCCTCAATGCAAAGGCTCTAGACGCAAATATTGGTGTGAGAGCTAATTCAATCAAGGAAACACTGCATGTTGCTGAAGGGCATATTGAAGAAGGATCAGCCGAGTGGTTCTTGTGGGAGAACAACTCCATTTGGCTCACTAACTTCACACACCATCAGGCTTCCAAGCAGCTCTCAAGGAAACTCAGTTTTCACACTCTATGCTTAGTGCTCTTTGTGTGCCTAGGACTGAAATGAAGCTTGGTCAGCATCCCAAACAAACGGATGCTCCACATGCGGGTTTCACATGCCACCAACTCCACATTCACAGGCAACTTCAGCGCCACAGCCGTTTTCAGATAGCCCTCAATGCAAAGGCTCTAGACGCAAATATTGGTGTGAGAGCTCACTCAATCAAGGAAACACTGCCTGTTGGTGAAGGGCATATTGAAGAAGGATCAGCCGAGTGGTTCTTGTGGGAGAACAACTCCATTTGGCTCAATAACTTCACACACCATCAGGCTTCCAAGCAGCTCTCAAGGAAACTCAGTTTTCACACTCTATGTTTAGTGCCCTTTGAGTGCATTATCTAGGAATGAACCTGGTAGAGCATCCCACACAAACGAATGCTCCACATGCGGGTTTCACATGCCACCAACTCCACATTCACAGGCAACTTCAGCGCCACAGCCGTTTTCAGATGCCCCTCAATGCAAAGGCTCTAGACGCAAATATTGGTGTGAGAGCTAATTCAATCAAGGAAACACTGCATGTTGGTGAAGGGCATATTGAAGAAGGATCAGCTGAGTGGTTCTTGTGGGAGAACAACTCCATTTGGCTCAATAACTTCACACACCACCAGGCTTCTAAGCATCTCTCAAGGAAACTCAGTTTTCACACTCTATGTTTAGTGCCTTTTGAGTGCATTATCTAGGAATGAACCTGGTAGAGCATTCCACACAAACGAATGCTCCACATGCGGGTTTCACATGCCACCAACTCCACATTCACAGGCAACTTCAGCGCCACAGCCGTTTTCAGATAGCCCTCAATGCAAAGGCTCTAGACGCAAATATTGGTGTGAGAGCTAATTCAATCAAGGAAACACTGCCTGTTGGTGAAGGGCATATTGAAGAAGGTACAGCCGAGTGGTTCTTGTGGGAGAACAACTCCATTTGGCTCACAAACTTCACACACCATCAGGCTTCCAAGCAGCTCTCAAGGAAACTCAGTTTTCACACTCTATGCTTAGTGCCCTTTGTATGGGTAGGACTGAAATGAACCTGGTAGAGCATCCCACAGAAACGAATGCTCCACATGCGGGTTTCACATGCCACCAACTCCACATTCACAGGCAACTTCAGCGCCACAGCCGTTTTCAGATAGCCCTCAATGCAAAGGCTCTAGACGCAAATATTGGTGTGAGAGCTAATTCAATCAAGGAAACACTGCCTGTTGGTGAAGGGCATATTGAAGAAGGATCAGCCGAGTGGTTCTTGTGGGAGAACAACTCCATTTGGCTCACTAACTTCACACACCATCAGGCTTCCAAGCAGCTCTCAAGGAAACTCAGTTTTCACACTCTATGCTTAGTGCCCTTTGTATGGCTAGGACTGAAATGAACCTGGTAGAGCATCCCACACAAACGAATGCTCCACATGCGGGTTTCACATGCCACCAACTCCACATTCACAGGCAACTTCAGCGCCACAGCCGTTTTCAGATAGCCCTCAATGCAAAGGCTCTAGACGCAAATATTGGTGTGAGAGCTAATTCAATCAAGGAAACATTGCATGTTGGTGAAGGGCATATTGAAGAAGGATCAGCCAAGTGGTTCTTGTGGGAGAACAACTCCATTTGGCTAACTAACTTCACACACCATCAGGCTTCCAAGCAGCTCTCAAGGAAACTCAGTTTTCACACTCTATGCTTAGTGCCCTTTGTATGGGTAGGACTGAAATGAACCTGGTAGAGCATCCCACACAAACGAATGCTCCACATGCGGGTTTCACATGCCACCAACTCCACATTCACAGGCAACTTCAGCGCCACAGCCGTTTTCAGATAGCCCTCAATGCAAAGGCTCTAGACGCAAATATTGGTGTGAGAGCTAATTCAATCAAGGAAACACTGCATATTGGTGAAGGTCATATTGAAGAAGGATCAGCCAAGTGGTTCTTGTGGGAGAAGAACTCCATTTGGCTCAATAACTTCACACACCATCAGGCTTCCAAGCAGCTCTCAAGGAAACTCAGTTTTTACACTCTATGCTTAGTGCCCTTTGAGTGCATTATCTAGGAATGAACCTGGTAGAGCATCCCACAGAAACGAATGCTCCACATGCGGGTTTCACATGCCACCAACTCCACATTCACAGGCAACTTCAGCGCCACAGCCGTTTTCAGATCGCCCTCAATGCAAAGGCTCTAGACGCAAATATTGGTGTGAGAGCTAATTCAATCAAGGAAACACTGCATGTTGGTGAAGGGCATATTGAAGAAGGATCAGCCGAGTGGTTCTTGTGGGAGAACAACTCCATTTGGCTCACTAACTTCACACACCATCAGGCTTCCAAGCAGCTCTCAAGGAAACTCAGTTTTCACACTCTATGCTTAGTGCCCTTTGAGTGCATTATCTAGGAATGAACCTGGTAGAGCATCCCACACAAACGAATGCTCCACATGCGGGTTTCACATGCCACCAACTCCACATTCACAGGCAACTTCAGCGCCACAGCCGTTTTCAGATAGCCCTCAATGCAAAGGCTCTAGACGCAAATATTGGTGTGAGAGCTAATTCAATCAAGGAAACACTGCATGTTGGTGAAGGGCATATTGAAGAAGGATCAGCCGAGTGGTTCTTGTGGGAGAACAACTCCATTTGGCTCACTAACTACACACACCATCAGGCTTCCAAGCAGCTCTCAAGGAAACTCAGTTTTTACACTCTATGCTTAATGCCCTTTGAGTACATTATCTAGGAATGAACATGGTAGAGCATCCCACACTTATGAATGCTCCACTTGCGGGTTTCACATGCCACCAACTCCACATTCACAGGCAACTTCAGCGCCACAGCCGTTTTCAGATAGCCCTCAATGCAAAGGCTCTAGACGCAAATATTGGTGTGAGAGCTAATTCAATCAAGGAAACACTGCCTGTTTGTGAAGGGCATATTGAAGAAGGATCAGCCGAGTGGTTCTTGTGGGAGACCAACTCCATTTGGCTCACAAACTTCACACACCATCAGGCTTCCAAGCAGCTCTCAAGGAAACTCAGTTTTCACACTCTATGCTTAGTGCCCTTTGTATGGGTAGGACTGAAATGAACCTGGTAGAGCATCCCACAGAAACGAATGCTCTACATGCGGGTTTCACATGCCACCAACTCCACATTCACAGGCAACTTCAGCGCCACAGCCGTTTGCAGATAGCCCTCAATGCAAAGGCTCTAGACGCAAATATTGGTGTGAGAGCTAATTCAATCAAGGAAACACTGCATGTTGGTGAAGGGCATATTGAAGAAGGATCAGCCGAGTGGTTCTTGTGGGAGAACAACTCCATTTGGCTCACTAACTTCACACACCATCAGGCTTCCAAGCAGCTCTCAAGGAAACTCAGTTTTCACACTCTATGTTTAGTGCCCTTTGAGTGCATTATCTAGGAATGAACCTGGTAGAGCATCCCACACAAACGAATGCTCCACATGCGGGTTTCACATGCCACCAACTCCACATTCACAGGCAACTTCAGTGCCACAGCCGTTTTCAGATAGCCCTCAATGCAAAGGCTCTAGACGCAAATATTGGTGTGAGAGCTAATTCAATCAAGGAAACACTGCATGTTGGTGAAGGGCATATTGAAGAAGGATCAGCCGAGTGGTTCTTGTGGGAGAACAACTCCATTTGGCTCACTAACTTCACACACCATCAGGCTTCCAAGCAGCTCTCAAGGAAGCTCAGTTTTCACACTCTATGCTTAGTGCCCGTTTAGTGCATTATCTGAAAATGAAGCTGGTAGAGAATCCCACACAAATGAATGCTCCACATGCGGGTTTCACATGCCACCAACTCCACATTCACAGGCAACTTCAGCACCACAGCCATTTTCAGATAGCCCTCAATGCAAAGGCTCTAGACGCAAATATTGGTGTGAGAACTAATTCAATCAAGGAAACACTGCATGTTGGTGAAGGGCATATTGAAGAAGGATCAGCCGAGTGGTTCTTGTGGCAGAACAACTCCATTTGGCTCACTAACTTCACACACCATCAGGCTTCCAAGCAGCTCTCAAGGAAGCTCAGTTTTCACACTCTATGCTTAGTGCCCGTTTAGTGCATTATCTGGGAATGAAGCTGGTAGAGCATCCCACACAAACGAATGCTCCACATGCGGGTTTCACATGCCACCAACTCCACATTCTCATGCAACTTCAGTGCCACAGCCGTTTTCAGATAGCCCTCAATGCAAAGGCTCTAGACGCAAATATTGGTGTGAGAGCTAATTCAATCAAGGAAACACTGCATGTTGGTGAAGGGCATATTGAAGAAGGATCAGCCGAGTGGTTCTTGTGGGAGAACAACTCCATTTGGCTCACTAACTTCACACACCATCAGGCTTCCAAGCAGCTCTCAAGGAAACTCAGTTTTCACACTCTATGCTTAGTGCCCTTTGAGTGCATTATTAGGAATGAACCTGGTAGAGCATCCCACACAAACGAATGCTCCACATGCGGGTTTCACATGCCACCAACTCCACATTCACAGGCAACTTCAGCGCCACAGCCGTTTTCAGATAGCCCTCAATGCAAAGGCTCTAGACGCAAATATTTGTGTGAGAGCTAATTCAATCAAGGAAACACTGCATGTTGGTGAAGGGCATATTGAAGAAGGATCAGCCGAGTGGTTCTTGTGGGAGAACAACTCCATTTGGCTCACTAACTTCACACACCATCAGGCTTCCAAGCAGCTCTCAAGGAAACTCAGTTTTCACACTCTATGCTTAGTACTCGTTTAGTGCATTATCTGGGAATGAACCTGGTAGAGCATCCCACACAAACGAATGCTCCACATGCGGGTTTCACATGCCACCAACTCCACATTCACAGGCAACTTCAGCGCCACAGCCCTTTTCAGATAGCCCTCAATGCAAAGGCTCTAGACGCAAATATTGGTGTGAGAGCTAATTCAATCAAGGAAACACTGCATGTTGGTGAAGGGCATATTGAAGAAGGATCAGCCGAGTGGTTCTTGTGGGAGAACAACTCCATTTGGCTCACTAACTTCACACACCATCAGGCTTCCAAGCAGCTCTCAAGGAAACTCAGTTTTCACACTCTATGTTTAGTGCCCTTTGAGTGCATTATCTAGGAATGAACCTGGTGAGCATCACACACAAACGAATGCTCCACATGCGGGTTTCACATGCCACCAACTCCACATTCACAGGCAACTTCAGCGCCACAGCCGTTTTCAGATAGCCCTCAATGCAAAGGCTCTAGACGCAAATATTGGTGTGAGAGCTAATTCAATCAAGGAAACACTGCATGTTGGTGAAGGGCATATTGAAGAAGGATCAGCCGAGTGGTTCTTGTGGGAGAACAACTCCATTTGGCTCACTAACTTCACACACCATCAGGCTTCCAAGCAGCTCTCAAGGAAGCTCAGTTTTCACACTCTATGCTTAGTGCCCGTTTAGTGCATTATCTGGGAATGAAGCTGGTAGAGCATCCCACACAAACGAATGCTCCACATGCGGGTTTCACATGCCACCAACTCCACATTCACAGGCAACTTCAGCGCCACAGCCGTTTTCAGATAGCCCTCAATGCAAAGGCTCTAGACGCAAATATTGGTGTGAGAGCTAATTCAATCAAGGAAACACTGCATGTTGGTGAAGGGCATATTGGAGAAGGATCAGCCGAGTGGTTCTTGTGGGAGAACAACTCCATTTGGCTCACTAACTTCACACACCATCAGGCTTCCAAGCAGCTCTCAAGGAAACTCAGTTTTCACACTCTATGCTTAGTGCCCTTTGAGTGCATTATTAGGAATGAACCTGGTATAGCATCCCACACAAACGAATGCTCCACATGCGGGTTTCACATGCCACCAACTCCACATTCACAGGCAACTTCAGCGCCACAGCCGTTTTCAGATGCCCCTCAATGCAAAGGCTCTAGACGCAAATATTGGTGTGAGAGCTAATTCAATCAAGGAAACACTGCCTGTTGGTGAAGGGCATATTGAAGAAGGATCAGCCGAGTGGTTCTTGTGGGAGAACAACTCCATTTGGCTCACTAACTTCACACACCATCAGGCTTCCAAGCAGCTCTCAAGGAAACTCAGTTTTCACACTCTATGCTTAGTGCCCTTTGAGTGCATTATCTAGGAATGAACCTGGTAGAGCATCCCACACAAACGAATGCTCCACATGCGGGTTTCACATGCCACCAACTCCACATTCACAGGCAACTTCAGCGCCACAGCCCTTTTCAGATAGCCCTCAATGCAAAGGCTCTAGACGCAAATATTGGTGTGAGAGCTAATTCAATCAAGGAAACACTGCATGTTGGTGAAGGGCATATTGAAGAAGGATCAGCCGAGTGGTTCTTGTGGGAGAACAACTCCATTTGGCTCACTAACTTCACACACCATCAGGCTTCCAAGCAGCTCTCAAGGAAGCTCAGTTTTCACACTCTATGCTTAGTGCCCGTTTAGTGCATTATCTGGGAATGAAGCTGGTAGAGCATCCCACACAAACGAATGCTCCACATGCGGGTTTCACATGCCACCAACTCCACATTCTCATGCAACTTCAGTGCCACAGCCGTTTTCAGATAGCCCTCAATGCAAAGGCTCTAGACGCAAATATTGGTGTGAGAGCTAATTCAATCAAGGAAACACTGCATGTTGGTGAAGGGCATATTGAAGAAGGATCAGCCGAGTGGTTCTTGTGGGAGAACAACTCCATTTGGCTCACTAACTTCACACACCATCAGGCTTCCAAGCAGCTCTCAAGGAAGCTCAGTTTTCACACTCTATGCTTAGTGCCCGTTTAGTGCATTATCTAGGAATGAAGCTGGTAGAGCATCCCACACAAACGAATGCTCCACATGCGGGTTTCACATGCCACCAACTCCACATTCACAGGCAACTTCAGCGCCACAGCCGTTTTCAGATAGCCCTCAATGCAAAGGCTCTAGACGCAAATATTGGTGTGAGAGCTAATTCAATCAAGGAAACACTGCATGTTGGTGAAGGGCATATTGAAGAAGGATCAGCCGAGTGGATCTTGTGGGAGAACAACTCCATTAGGCTCACTAACTTCACACACCATCAGGCTTCCAAGCAGCTCTCAAGGAAACTCAGTTTTCACACTCTATGCTTAGTACCCGTTTAGTGCATTATCTGGGAATGAACCTGGTAGAGCATCCCACACAAACGAATGCTCCACATGCGGGTTTCACATGCCACCAACTCCACATTCACAGGCAACTTCAGCGCCACAGCCGTTTGCAGATAGCCCTCAATGCAAAGGCTCTAGACGCAAATATTGGTGTGAGAGCTAATTCAATCAAGGAAACACTGCATGTTGGTGAAGGGCATGTTGAAGAAGGATCAGCCGAGTGGTTCTTGTGGCAGAACAAATCCATTTGGCTCACTAACTTCACACACCATCAGGCTTCCAAGCAGCTCTCAAGGAAACTCAGTTTTTACACTCTATGCTTAATGCCCTTTGATTACATTATCTAGGAATGAACATGGTAGAACATCCCACACTTACGAATGCTCCACTTGCGGGTTTCACATGCCACCAACTCCACATTCACAGGCAACTTCAGCGCCACAGCCGTTTTCAGATAGCCCTCAATGCAAAGGCTCCAGACGCAAATATTGGTCTGAGAGCTAATTCAATCAAGGAAACACTGCATGTTGGTGAAGGGCATATTGAAGAAGGATCAGCCGAGTGGTTCTTGTGGGAGAACAACTCTATTTGGCACACTAACTTCACACACCATCAGGCTTCCAAGCAGCTCTCAAGGAAACTCAGTTTTCACACTCTATGTTTAGTGCCCTTTGAGTGCATTATCTAGGAATGAACCTGGTGAGCATCACACACAAACGAATGCTCCACATGCGGGTTTCACATGCCACCAACTCCACATTCACAGGCAACTTCAGCGCCACAGCCGTTTTCAGATAGCCCTCAATGCAAAGGCTCTAGACGCAAATATTGGTGTGAGAGCTAATTCAATCAAGGAAACACTGCATGTTGGTGAAGGGCATATTGAAGAAGGATCAGCCGAGTGGTTCTTGTGGGAGAACAACTCCATTTGGCTCACTAACTTCACACACCATCAGGCTTCCAAGCAGCTCTCAAGGAAACTCAGTTTTCACACTCTATGCTTAGTGCCCTTTGAGTGCATTATCTAGGAATGAACCTGGTAGAGCATCCCACACAAACGAATGCTCCACATGCGGGTTTCACATGCCACCAACTCCACATTCACAGGCAACTTCAGCGCCACAGCCCTTTTCAGATAGCCCTCAATGCAAAGGCTCTAGACGCAAATATTGGTGTGAGAGCTAATTCCATCAAGGAAACACTGCATGTTGGTGAAGGGCATATTGAAGAAGGATCAGCCGAGTGGTTCTTGTGGGAGAACAACTCCATTTGGCTCACTAACTTCACACACCATCAGGCTTCCAAGCAGCTCTCAAGGAAACTCAGTTTTCACACTCTATGCTTAGTGCCCTTTGAGTGCATTATCTAGGAATGAACCTGGTAGAGCATCCCACACAAACGAATGCTCCACATGCGGGTTTCACATGCCACCAACTCCACATTCACAGGCAACTTCAGCGCCACAGCCGTTTTCAGATAGCCCTCAATGCAAAGGCTCTAGACGCAAATATTGGTGTGAGAGCTAATTCAATCAAGGAAACACTGCATGTTGGTGAAGGGCATATTGAAGAAGGATCAGCCGAGTGGTTCTTGTGGGAGAACAACTCCATTTGGCTCACTAACTTCACACACCATCAGGCTTCCAAGCAGCTCTCAAGGAAGCTCAGTTTTCACACTCTATGCTTAGTGCCCTTTGAGTGCATTATCTAGGAATGAAGCTGGTAGAGCATCCCACACAAACGAATGCTCCACATGCGGGTTTCACATGCCACCAACTCCACATTCACAGGCAACTTCAGCGCCACAGCCGTTTTCAGATAGCCCTCAATGCAAAGGCTCTAGACGCAAATATTGGTGTGAGAGCTAATTCAATCAAGGAAACACTGCATGTTGGTGAAGGGCATATTGAAGAAGGATCAGCCGAGTGGATCTTGTGGGAGAACAACTCCATTAGGCTCACTAACTTCACACACCATCAGGCTTCCAAGCAGCTCTCAAGGAAACTCAGTTTTCACACTCTATGCTTAGTACCCGTTTAGTGCATTATCTGGGAATGAACCTGGTAGAGCATCCCACACAAACGAATGCTCCACATGCGGGTTTCACATGCCACCAACTCCACATTCACAGGCAACTTCAGCGCCACAGCCGTTTTCAGATAGCCCTCAATGCAAAGGCTCTAGACGCAAATATTGGTGTGAGAGCTAATTCAATCAAGGAAACACTGCATGTTGGTGAAGGGCATATTGAAGAAGGATCAGCCGAGTGGTTCTTGTGGGAGAACAACTCCATTTGGCTCACTAACTTCACACACCATCAGGCTTCCAAGCAGCTCTCAAGGAAACTCAGTTTTTACACTCTATGCTTAATGCCCTTTGATTTCATTATCTAGGAATGAACATGGTAGAACATCCCACACTTACGAATGCTCCACTTGCGGGTTTCACATGCCACCAACTCCACATTCACAGGCAACTTCAGCGCCACAACCGTTTTCAGATAGCCCTCAATGCAAAGGCTCTAGACGCAAATATTGGTCTGAGAGCTAATTCAATCAAGGAAACACTGCATGTTGGTGAAGGGCATATTGAAGAAGGATCAGCCGAGTGGTTCTTGTGGGAGAACAACTCCATTTGGCACACTAACTTCACACACCATCAGGCTTCCAAGCAGCTCTCAAGGAAACTCAGTTTTCACACTCTATGTTTAGTGCCCTTTGAGTGCATTATCTAGGAATGAACCTGGTGAGCATCACACACAAACGAATGCTCCACATGCGGGTTTCACATGCCACCAACTCCACATTCACAGGCAACTTCAGCGCCACAGCCGTTTTCAGATAGCCCTCAATGCAAAGGCTCTAGACGCAAATATTGGTGTGAGAGCTAATTCAATCAAGGAAACACTGCATGTTGGTGAAGGGCATATTGAAGAAGGATCAGCCGAGTGGTTCTTGTGGGAGAACAACTCCATTTGGCTCACTAACTTCACACACCATCAGGCTTCCAAGCAGCTCTCAAGGAAACTCAGTTTTCACACTCTATGCTTAGTGCCCTTTGAGTGCATTATCTAGGAATGAACCTGGTAGAGCATCCCACACTTACGAATGCTCCACTTGCGGGTTTCACATGCCACCAACTCCACATTCACAGGCAACTTCAGCGCCACAGCCGTTTTCAGATAGCCCTCAATGCAAAGGCTCTAGACGCAAATATTGGTGTGAGAGCTAATTCAATCAAGGAAACACTGCATGTTGGTGAAGGGCATATTGAAGAAGGATCAGCCGAGTGGTTCTTGTGGGAGAACAACTCCATTTGGCTCACTAACTTCACACACGATCAGGCTTCCAAGCAGCTCTCAAGGAAACTCAGTTTTCACACTCTATGCTTAGTGCCCTTTGAGTGCATTTTCTAGGAATGAACCTGGTAGAGCATCCCACACAAACGAATGCTCCACATGCGGGTTTCACATGCCACCAACTCCACATTCACAGGCAACTTCAGCGCCACAGCCGTTTTCAGATAGCCCTCAATGCAAAGGCTCTAGACGCAAATATTGGTGTGAGAGCTAATTCAATCAAGGAAACACTGCATGTTGCTGAAGGGCATATTGAAGAAGGATCAGCCGAGTGGTTCTTGTGGGAGAACAACTCCATTTGGCTCACTAACTTCACACACCATCAGGCTTCCAAGCAGCTCTCAAGGAAACTCAGTTTTCACACTCTATGCTTAGTGCCCGTTTAGTGCATTATCTGGGAATGAAGCTGGTAGAGCATCCCACACAAACGAATGCTCCACATGCGGGTTTCACATGCCACCAACTCCACATTCTCATGCAACTTCAGTGCCACAGCCGTTTTCACATAGCCCTCAATGCAAAGGCTCTAGACGCAAATATTGGTGTGAGAGCTAATTCAATCAAGGAAACACTGCATGTTGCTGAAGGGCATATTGAAGAAGGATCAGCCGAGTGGTTCTTGTGGGAGAACAACTCCATTTGGCTCACTAACTTCACACACCATCAGGCTTCCAAGCAGCTCTCAAGGAAGCTCAGTTTTCACACTCCATGCTTAGTGCCCTTTTAGTGCATTATCTGGGAATGAAGCTGGTAGAGCATCCCACACAAACGAATGCTCCACATGCGGGTTTCACATGCCACCAACTCCACATTCACAGGCAACTTCAGCGCCACAGCCGTTTTCAGATAGCCCTCAATGCAAAGGCTCTAGACGCAAATATTGGTGTGAGAGCTAATTCAATCAAGGAAACACTGCATGTTGGTGAAGGGCATATTGAAGAAGGATCAGCCGAGTGGATCTTGTGGGAGAACAACTCCATTTGGCTCACTAACTTCACACACCATCAGGCTTCCAAGCAGCTCTCAAGGAAACTCAGTTTTCACACTCTATGCTTAGCACCCGTTTAGTGCATTATCTGGGAATGAACCTGGTAGAGCATCCCACACAAACGAATGCTCCACTTGCGGGTTTCACATGCCACCAACTCCACATTCACAGGCAACTTCAGCGCCACAGCCGTTTTCAGATAGCCCTCAATGCAAAGGCTCTAGACGCAAATATTGGTCTGAGAGCTAATTCAATCAAGGAAACACTGCATGTTGGTGAAGGGCATATTGAAGAAGGATCAGCCGAGTGGTTCTTGTGGGAGAACAACTCCATTTGGCACACTAACTTCACACACCATCAGGCTTCCAAGCAGCTCTCAAGGAAACTCAGTTTTAACACTCTATGCTTAGTGCCCTTTGAGTGCAATATCTAGGAATGAAGCTGGTAGAGCATTCCACACAAACGAATGCTCCATATGCGGGTTTCACATGCCACCAACTCCACATTCACAGGCAACTTCAACGCCACAGCCGTTTTCAGATAGCCCTCAATGCAAAGGCTCTAGACGCAAATATTGGTGTGAGAGCTAATTCAATCAAGGAAACACTGCATGTTGGTGAAGGGCATATTGAAGAAGGATCAGCCGAGTGGATCTTGTGGGAGAACAACTCCATTTGGCTCACTAACTTCACACACCATCAGGCTTCCAAGCAGCTCTCAAGGAAACTCAGTTTTCACACTCTATGCTTAGTACCCGTTTAGTGCATTATCTGGGAATGAACCTGGTAGAGCATCCCACACAAACGAATGCTCCACATGCGGGTTTCACATGCCACCAACTCCACATTCACAGGCAACTTCAGTGCCACAGCCGTTTTCAGATAGCCCTCAATGCAAAGGCTCTAGACGCAAATATTTGTGTGAGAGCTAATTCAATCAAGGAAACACTGCATGTTGGTGAAGGGCATATTGAAGAAGGATCAGCCGAGTGGTTCTTGTGGGAGAACAACTCCATTTGGCTCACTAACTTCACACACCATCAGGCTTCCAAGCAGCTCTCAAGGAAGCTCAGTTTTCACACTCTATGCTTAGTGCCCGTTTAGTGCATTATCTGGGAATGAAGCTGGTAGAGCATCCCACACAAACGAATGCTCCACATGCGGGTTTCACATGCCACCAACTCCACATTCTCATGCAACTTCAGTGCCACAGCCGTTTTCAGATAGCCCTCAATGCAAAGGCTCTAGACGCAAATATTGGTGTGAGAGCTAATTCAATCAAGGAAACACTGCATGTTGGTGAAGGGCATATTGAAGAAGGATCAGCCGAGTGGTTCTTGTGGGAGAACAACTCCATTTGGCTCACTAACTTCACACACCATCAGGCTTCCAAGCAGCTCTCAAGGAAGCTCAGTTTTCACACTCTATGCTTAGTACCCGTTGAGTGCATTATCTGGGAATGAAGCTGGTAGAGCATCCCACACAAACGAATGCTCCACATGCGGGTTTCACATGCCACCAACTCCACATTCACAGGCAACTTCAGCGCCACAGCCGTTTTCAGATAGCCCTCAATGCAAAGGCTCTAGACGCAAATATTGGTGTGAGAGCTAATTCAATCAAGGAAACACTGCATGTTGGTGAAGGGCATATTGAAGAAGGATCAGCCGAGTGGTTCTTGTGGGAGAAAAACTCCATTTGGCTCACTAACTTCACACACCATCAGGCTTCCAAGCAGCTCTCAAGGAAACTCAGTTTTCACACTCTATGCTTAGTGCCCTTTGAGTGCATTATTAGGAATGAACCTGGTAGAGCATCCCACACAAACGAATGCTCCACATGCGGGTTTCACATGCCACCAACTCCACATTCACAGGCAACTTCAGCGCCACAGCCGTTTTCAGATAGCCCTCAATGCAAAGGCTCTAGACGCAAATATTGGTGTGAGAGCTAATTCCATCAAGGAAACACTGCATGTTGGTGAAGGGCATATTGAAGAAGGATCAGCCGAGTGGATCATGTGGGAGAACAACTCCATTTGGCTCACTAACTTCACACACCATCAGGCTTCCAAGCAGCTATCAAGGAAACTCAGTCTTCACACTCTATGCTTAGTACCCGTTTAGTGCATTATCTGGGAATGAACCTGGTAGAGCATCCCACACAAACGAATGCTCCACATGCGGGTTTCACATGCCACCAACTCCACATTCACAGGCAACTTCAGCGCCACAGCCGTTTTCAGATAGCCCTCAATGCAAAGGCTCTAGACGCAAATATTGGTGTGAGAGCTAATTCAATCAAGGAAACACTGCATGTTGGTGAAGGGCATATTGAAGAAGGATCAGCCGAGTGGTTCTTGTGGGAGAACAACTCCATTTGGCTCACTAACTTCACACACCATCAGGCTTCCAAGCAGCTCTCAAGGAAACTCAGTTTTTACACTCTATGCTTAATGCCCTTTGATTACATTATCTAGGAATGAACATGGTAGAACATCCCACACTTACGAATTCTCCACTTGCGGGTTTCACATGCCACCAACTCCACATTCACAGGCAACTTCAGCGCCACAGCCGTTTTCAGATAGCACTCAATGCAAAGGCTCTAGACGCAAATATTGGTGTGAGAGCTAATTCAATCAAGGAAACACTGCATGTTGGTGAAGGGCATATTGAAGAAGGATCAGCCGAGTGGTTCTTGTGGGAGAACAACTCCATTTGGCTCACTAACTTCACACACCATCAGGCTTCCAAGCAGCTCTCAAGGAAACTCAGTTTTCACACTCTATGTTTAGTGCCCTTTGAGTGCATTATCTAGGAATGAACCTGGTGAGCATCACACACAAACGAATGCTCCACATGCGGGTTTCACATGCCACCAACTCCACATTCACAGGCAACTTCAGCGCCACAGCCGTTTTCAGATAGCCCTCAATGCAAAGGCTCTAGACGCAAATATTGGTGTGAGAGCTAATTCAATCAAGGAAACACTGCATGTTGGTGAAGGGCATATTGAAGAAGGATCAGCCGAGTGGTTCTTGTGGGAGAACAACTCCATTTGGCTCACTAACTTCACACACCATCAGGCTTCCAAGCAGCTCTCAAGGAAGCTCAGTTTTCACACTCTATGCTTAGTGCCCGTTTAGTGCATTATCTGGGAATGAAGCTGGTAGAGCATCCCACACAAACGAATGCTCCACATGCGGGTTTCACATGCCACCAACTCCACATTCACAGGCAACTTCAGCGCCACAGCCGTTTTCAGATAGCCCTCAATGCAAAGGCTCTAGACGCAAATATTGGTGTGAGAGCTAATTCAATCAAGGAAACACTGCATTTTGGTGAAGGGCATATTGAAGAAGGATCAGCCGAGTGGTTCTGGTGGGAGAACAACTCCATTTGGCTCACTAACTTCACACACCATCAGGCTTCCAAGCAGCTCTCAAGGAAACTCAGTTTTCACACTCTATGTTTAGTGCCCTTTGAGTGCATTATCTAGGAATGAACCTGGTAGAGCATCCCACACAAACGAATGCTCCACATGCGGGTTTCACATGCCACCAACTCCACATTCACAGGCAACTTCAGCGCCACAGCCGTTTTCAGATAGCCCTCAATGCAAAGGCTCTAGACGCAAATATTGGTGTGAGAGCTAATTCAATCAAGGAAACACTGCATGTTGGTGAAGGGCATATTGAAGAAGGATCAGCCGAGTGGTTCTTGTGGGAGAACAACTCCATTTGGCTCACTAACTTCACACACCATCAGGCTTCCAAGCAGCTCTCAAGGAAACTCAGTTTTCACACTCTATGCTTAGTGCCCTTTGAGTGCATTATCTAGGAATGAACCTGGTAGAGCATCCCACACAAACGAATGCTCCACATGCGGGTTTCACATGCCACCAACTCCACATTCACAGGCAACTTCAGCGCCACAGCCGTTTTCAGATAGCCCTCAATGCAAAGGCTCTAGACGCAAATATTGGTGTGAGAGCTAATTCAATCAAGGAAACACTGCATGTTGGTGAAGGGCATATTGAAGAAGGATCAGCCGAGTGGTTCTTGTGGGAGAACAACTCCATTTGGCTCACTAACTTCACACACCATCAGGCTTCCAAGCAGCTCTCAAGGAAACTCAGTTTTTACACTCTATGCTTAATGCCCTTTGAGTACATTATCTAGGAATGAACCTGGTAGAGCATCCCACACTTACGAATGCTCCACTTGCGGGTTTCACATGCCACCAACTCCACATTCACAGGCAACTTCAGCGCCACAGCCGTTTTCAGATAGCCCTCAATGCAAAGGCTCTAGACGCAAATATTGGTGTGAGAGCTAATTCAATCAAGGAAACACTGCATGTTGGTGAAGGGCATATTGAAGAAGGATCAGCCGAGTGGTTCTTGTGGGAGAACAACTCCATTTGGCTCACTAACTTCACACACCATCAGGCTTCCAAGCAGCTCTCAAGGAAACTCAGTTTTCACACTCTATGCTTAGTACCCGTTTAGTGCATTATCTGGGAATGAACCTGGTAGAGCATCCCACACAAACGAATGCTCCACATGCGGGTTTCACATGCCACCAACTCCACATTCACAGGCAACTTCAGCGCCACAGCCGTTTTCAGATAGCCCTCAATGCAAAGGCTCTAGACGCAAATATTGGTGTGAGAGCTAATTCAATCAAGGAAACACTGCATGTTGGTGAAGGGCATATTGAAGAAGGATCAGCCGAGTGGTTCTTGTGGGAGAACAACTCCATTTGGCTCACTAACTTCACACACCATCAGGCTTCCAAGCAGCTCTCAAGGAAACTCAGTTTTCACACTCTATGCTTAGTACCCGTTTAGTGCATTATCTGGGAATGAACCTGGTAGAGCATCCCACACAAACGAATGCTCCACATGCGGGTTTCACATGCCACCAACTCCACATTCACAGGCAACTTCAGCGCCACAGCCGTTTTCAGATAGCCCTCAATGCAAAGGCTCTAGACGCAAATATTGGTGTGAGAGCTAATTCAATCAAGGAAACACTGCATGTTGGTGAAGGGCATATTGAAGAAGGATCAGCCGAGTGGTTCTTGTGGGAGAACAACTCCATTTGGCTCACTAACTTCACACACCATCAGGCTTCCAAGCAGCTCTCAAGGAAACTCAGTTTTCACACTCTATGCTTAGTACCCGTTTAGTGCATTATCTGGGAATGAACCTGGTAGAGCATCCCACACAAACGAATGCTCCACATGCGGGTTTCACATGCCACCAACTCCACATTCACAGGCAACTTCAGCGCCACAGCCGTTTTCAGATAGCCCTCAATGCAAAGGCTCTAGACGCAAATATTGGTGTGAGAGCTAATTCAATCAAGGAAACACTGCATGTTGGTGTAGGGCATATTGAAGAAGGATCAGCCGAGTGGTTCTTGTGGGAGAACAACTCCATTTGGCTCACTAACTTCACACACCATCAGGCTTCCAAGCAGCTCTCAAGGAAACTCAGTTTTTACACTCTATGCTTAATACCCTTTGATTACATTATCTAGGAATGAACATGGTAGAACATCCCACACTTACGAATGCTCCACATGCGGGTTTCACATGCCACCAACTCCACATTCACAGGCAACTTCAGCGCCACAGCCGTTTTCAGATAGCCCTCAATGCAAAGGCTCTAGACGCAAATATTGGTGTGAGAGCTAATTCAATCAAGGAAACACTGCATGTTGGTGAAGGGCATATTGAAGAAGGATCAGCCGAGTGGTTCTTGTGGGAGAACAACTCCATTTGGCTCACTAACTTCACACACCATCAGGCTTCCAAGCAGCTCTCAAGGAAACTCAGTTTTCACACTCTATGCTTAGTGCCCTTTGAGTGCATTATTAGGAATGAACCTGGTAGAGCATCCAACACAAACGAATGCTCCACATGCGGGTTTCACATGCCACCAACTCCACATTCACAGGCAACTTCAGCGCCACAGCCCTTTTCAGATAGCCCTCAATGCAAAGGCTCTAGACGCAAATATTGGTGTGAGAGCTAATTCAATCAAGGAAACACTGCATGTTGGTGAAGGGCATATTGAAGAAGGATCAGCCGAGTGGTTCTGGTGGGAGAACAACTCCATTTGGCTCACTAACTTCACACACCATCAGGCTTCCAAGCAGCTCTCAAGGAAACTCAGTTTTTACACTCTATGCTTAATGCCCTTTGAGTACATTATCTAGGAATGAACCTGGTAGAGCATCCCACACTTACGAATGCTCCACTTGCGGGTTTCACATGCCACCAACTCCACATTCACAGGCAACTTCAGCGCCACAGCCGTTTTCAGATAGCCCTCAATGCAAAGGCTCTAGACGCAAATATTGGTGTGAGAGCTAATTCAATCAAGGAAACACTGCATGTTGGTGAAGGGCATATTGAAGAAGGATCAGCCGAGTGGTTCTTGTGGGAGAACAACTCCATTTGGCTCACTAACTTCACACACCATCAGGCTTCCAAGCAGCTCTCAAGGAAACTCAGTTTTCACACTCTATGCTTAGTACCCGTTTAGTGCATTATCTGGGAATGAACCTGGTAGAGCATCCCACACAAACGAATGCTCCACATGCGGGTTTCACATGCCACCAACTCCACATTCACAGGCAACTTCAGCGCCACAGCCGTTTTCAGATAGCCCTCAATGCAAAGGCTCTAGACGCAAATATTGGTGTGAGAGCTAATTCAATCAAGGAAACACTGCATGTTGGTGAAGGGCATATTGAAGAAGGATCAGCCGAGTGGTTCTGGTGGGAGAACAACTCCATTTGGCTCACTAACTTCACACACCATCAGGCTTCCAAGCAGCTCTCAAGGAAACTCAGTTTTCACACTCTATGCTTAGTACCCGTTTAGTGCATTTTCTGGGAATGAACCTGGTAGAGCATCCCACACAAACGAATGCTCCACATGCGGGTTTCACATGCCACCAACTCCACATTCACAGGCAACTTCAGCGCCACAGCCGTTTTCAGATAGCCCTCAATGCAAAGGCTCTAGACGCAAATATTGGTGTGAGAGCTAATTCAATCAAGGAAACACTGCATGTTGGTGAAGGGCATTTTGAAGAAGGATCAGCCGAGTGGTTCTTGTGGGAGAACAACTCCATTTGGCTCACTAACTTCACACACCATCAGGCTTCCAAGCAGCTCTCAAGGAAACTCAGTTTTTACACTCTATGCTTAATACCCTTTGATTACATTATCTAGGAATGAACATGGTAGAACATCCCACACTTACGAATGCTCCACTTGCGGGTTTCACATGCCACCAACTCCACATTCACAGGCAACTTCAGCGCCACAGCCGTTTTCAGATAGCCCTCAATGCAAAGGCTCTAGACGCAAATATTGGTGTGAGAGCTAATTCAATCAAGGAAACACTGCATGTTGGTGAAGGGCATATTGAAGAAGGATCAGCCGAGTGGTTCTTGTGGGAGAACAACTCCATTTGGCTCACTAACTTCACACACCATCAGGCTTCCAAGCAGCTCTCAAGGAAGCTCAGTTTTCGCACTCTATGCTAAGTGCCCGTTTAGTGCATTATCTGGGAATGAAGCTGGTAGAGCATCCCACACAAACGAATGCTCCACATGCGGGTTTCACATGCCACCAACTCCACATTCTCAGGCAACTTCAGCGCCACAGCTGTTTTCAGATAGCCCTCAATGCAAAGGCTCTAGACGCAAATATTGGTGTGAGAGCTAATTCCATCAAGGAAACACTGCATGTTGGTGAAGGGCATATTGAAGAAGGATCAGCCGAGTGGTTCTTGTGGGAGAACAACTCCATTTGGCTCACTAACTTCACACACCATCAGGCTTCCAAGCAGCTCTCAAGGAAACTCAGTTTTCACACTCTATGCTTAGTGCCCTTTGAGTGCATTATTAGGAATGAACCTGGTAGAGCATCCAACACAAACGAATGCTCCACATGCGGGTTTCACATGCCACCAACTCCACATTCACAGGCAACTTCAGCGCCACAGCCGTTTTCAGATAGCCCTCAATGCAAAGGCTCTAGACGCAAATATTGGTGTGAGAGCTAATTCAATCAAGGAAACACTGCATGTTGGTGAAGGGCATATTGAAGAAGGATCAGCCGAGTGGTTCTGGTGGGAGAACAACTCCATTTGGCTCACTAACTTCACACACCATCAGGCTTCCAAGCAGCTCTCAAGGAAACTCAGTTTTCACACTCTATGTTTAGTGCCCTTTGAGTGCATTATCTAGGAATGAACCTGGTAGAGCATCCCACACAAATGAATGCTCCACATGCGGGTTTCACATGCCACCAACTCCACATTCACAGGCAACTTCCGCGCCACAGCCGTTTTCAGATAGCCCTCAATGCAAAGGCTCTAGACGCAAATATTGGTGTGAGAGCTAATTCCATCAAGGAAACACTGCATGCTGGTGAAGGGCATATTGAAGAAGGATCAGCCGAGTGGTTCTTGTGGGAGAACAACTCCATTTGGCTCACTAACTTCACACACCATCAGGCTTCCAAGCAGCTCTCAAGGAAACTCAGTTTTCACACTCTATGCTTAGTGCCCTTTGAGTGCATTATCTAGGAATGAACCTGGTAGAGCATCCCACACAAACGAATGCTCCACATGCGGGTTTCACATGCCACGAACTCCACATTCACAGGCAACTTCAGCGCCACAGCCGTTTTCAGATAGCCCTCAATGCAAAGGCTCTAGACGCAAATATTGGTGTGAGAGCTAATTCAATCAAGGAAACACTGCATGTTGGTGAAGGGCATATTGAAGAAGGATCAGCCGAGTGGTTCTGGTGGGAGAACAACTCCATTTGGCTCACTAACTTCACACACCATCAGGCTTCCAAGCAGCTCTCAAGGAAACTCAGTTTTTACACTCTATGCTTAAGGCTCTTTGAGTACATTATCTAGGAATGAACCTGGTAGAGCATCCCACACAAACGAATGCTCCACATGCGGGTTTCACATGCCACCAACTCCACATTCACAGGCAACTTCAGCGCCACAGCCGTTTTCAGATAGCCCTCAATGCAAAGGCTCTAGACGCAAATATTGGTGTGAGAGCTAATTCAATCAAGGAAACACTGCATGTTGGTGAAGGGCATATTGAAGAAGGATCAGCCGAGTGGTTCTTGTGGGAGAACAACTCCATTTGGCTCACTAACTTCACACACCATCAGGCTTCCAAGCAGCTCTCAAGGAAACTCAGTTTTCACACTCTATGCTTAGTACCCGTTTAGTGCATTATCTGGGAATGAACCTGGTAGAGCATCCCACACAAACGAATGCTCCACATGCGGGTTTCACATGCCACCAACTCCACATTCACAGGCAACTTCAGCGCCACAGCCGTTTTCAGATAGCCCTCAATGCAAAGGCTCTAGACGCAAATATTGGTGTGAGAGCTAATTCAATCAAGGAAACACTGCATGTTGGTGAAGGGCATATTGAAGAAGGATCAGCCGAGTGGTTCTTGTGGGAGAACAACTCCATTTGGCTCACTAACTTCACACACCATCAGGCTTCCAAGCAGCTCTCAAGGAAGCTCAGTTTTCACACTCTATGCTTAGTGCCCTTTGAGTGCATTATCTAGGAATGAACCTGGTAGAGCATCCCACACAAACGAATGCTCCACATGCGGGTTTCACATGCCACCAACTCCACATTCACAGGCAACTTCAGCGCCACAGCCGTTTTCAGATAGCCCTCAATGCAAAGGCTCTAGACGCAAATATTGGTGTGAGAGCTAATTCAATCAAGGAAACACTGCATGTTGGTGAAGGGCATATTGAAGAAGGATCAGCCGAGTGGTTCTTGTGGGAGAACAACTCCATTTGGCTCACTAACTTCACACACCATCAGGCTTCCAAGCAGCTCTCAAGGAAACTCAGTTTTTACACTCTATGCTTAATGCCCTTTGAGTACATTATCTAGGAATGAACCTGGTAGAGCATCCCACACTTACGAATGCTCCACTTGCGGGTTTCACATGCCACCAACTCCACATTCACAGGCAACTTCAGCGCCACAGCCGTTTTCAGATAGCCCTCAATGCAAAGGCTCTAGACGCAAATATTGGTGTGAGAGCTAATTCAATCAAGGAAACACTGCATGTTGGTGAAGGGCATATTGAAGAAGGATCAGCCGAGTGGTTCTTGTGGGAGAACAACTCCATTTGGCTCACTAACTTCACACACCATCAGGCTTCCAAGCAGCTCTCAAGGAAACTCAGTTTTCACACTCTATGCTTAGTACCCGTTTAGTGCATTATCTGGGAATGAACCTGGTAGAGCATCCCACACAAACGAATGCTCCACATGCGGGTTTCACATGCCACCAACTCCACATTCACAGGCAACTTCAGCGCCACAGCCGTTTTCAGATAGCCCTCAATGCAAAGGCTCTAGACGCAAATATTGGTGTGAGAGCTAATTCAATCAAGGAAACACTGCATGTTGGTGAAGGGCATATTGAAGAAGGATCAGCCGAGTGGTTCTGGTGGGAGAAAAACTCCATTTGGCTCACTAACTTCACACACCATCAGGCTTCCAAGCAGCTCTCAAGGAAACTCAGTTTTCACACTCTATGCTTAGTACCCGTTTAGTGCATTATCTGGGAATGAACCTGGTAGAGCATCCCACACAAACGAATGCTCCACATGCGGGTTTCACATGCCACCAACTCCACATTCACAGGCAACTTCAGCGCCACAGCCGTTTTCAGATAGCCCTCAATGCAAAGGCTCTAGACGCAAATATTGGTGTGAGAGCTAATTCAATCAAGGAAACACTGCATGTTGGTGAAGGGCATATTGAAGAAGGATCAGCCGAGTGGTTCTTGTGGGAGAACAACTCCATTTGGCTCACTAACTTCACACACCATCAGGCTTCCAAGCAGCTCTCAAGGAAACTCAGTTTTCACACTCTATGCTTAGTACCCGTTTAGTGCATTATCTGGGAATGAACCTGGTAGAGCATCCCACACAAACGAATGCTCCACATGCGGGTTTCACATGCCACCAACTCCACATTCACAGGCAACTTCAGCGCCACAGCCGTTTTCAGATAGCCCTCAATGCAAAGGCTCTAGACGCAAATATTGGTGTGAGAGCTAATTCAATCAAGGAAACACTGCATGTTGGTGAAGGGCATATTGAAGAAGGATCAGCCGAGTGGTTCTTGTGGGAGAACAACTCCATTTGGCTCACTAACTTCACACACCATCAGGCTTCCAAGCAGCTCTCAAGGAAACTCAGTTTTCACACTCTATGCTTAGTACCCGTTTAGTGCATTATCTGGGAATGAACCTGGTAGAGCATCCCACACAAACGAATGCTCCACATGCGGGTTTCACATGCCACCAACTCCACATTCACAGGCAACTTCAGCGCCACAGCCGTTTTCAGATAGCCCTCAATGCAAAGGCTCTAGACGCAAATATTGGTGTGAGAGCTAATTCAATCAAGGAAACACTGCATGTTGGTGAAGGGCATATTGAAGAAGGATCAGCCGAGTGGTTCTTGTGGGAGAACAACTCCATTTGGCTCACTAACTTCACACACCATCAGGCTTCCAAGCAGCTCTCAAGGAAGCTCAGTTTTCGCACTCTATGCTAAGTGCCCGTTTAGTGCATTATCTGGGAATGAAGCTGGTAGAGCATCCCACACAAACGAATGCTCCACATGCGGGTTTCACATGCCACCAACTCCACATTCACAGGCAACTTCAGCGCCACAGCCGTTTTCAGATAGCCCTCAATGCAAAGGCTCTAGACGCAAATATTGGTGTGAGAGCTAATTCAATCAAGGAAACACTGCATGTTGGTGAAGGGCATATTGAAGAAGGATCAGCCGAGTGGTTCTGGTGGGAGAACAACTCCATTTGGCTCACTAACTTCACACACCATCAGGCTTCCAAGCAGCTCTCAAGGAAACTCAATTTTTACACTCTATGCTTAAGGCTCTTTGAGTACATTATCTAGGAATGAACCTGGTAGAGCATCCCACACAAACGAATGCTCCACATGCGGGTTTCACATGCCACCAACTCCACATTCACAGGCAACTTCAGCGCCACAGCCGTTTTCAGATAGCCCTCAATGCAAAGGCTCTAGACGCAAATATTGGTGTGAGAGCTAATTCAATCAAGGAAACACTGCATGTTGGTGAAGGGCATATTGAAGAAGGATCAGCCGAGTGGTTCTTGTGGGAGAACAACTCCATTTGGCTCACTAACTTCACACACCATCAGGCTTCCAAGCAGCTCTCAAGGAAACTCAGTTTTCACACTCTATGCTTAGTACCCGTTTAGTGCATTATCTGGGAATGAACCTGGTAGAGCATCCCACACAAACGAATGCTCCACATGCGGGTTTCACATGCCACCAACTCCACATTCACAGGCAACTTCAGCGCCACAGCCGTTTTCAGATAGCCCTCAATGCAAAGGCTCTAGACGCAAATATTGGTGTGAGAGCTAATTCAATCAAGGAAACACTGCATGTTGGTGTAGGGCATATTGAAGAAGGATCAGCCGAGTGGTTCTTGTGGGAGAACAACTCCATTTGGCTCACTAACTTCACACACCATCAGGCTTCCAAGCAGCTCTCAAGGAAACTCAGTTTTTACACTCTATGCTTAATGCCCTTTGATTACATTATCTAGGAATGAACATGGTAGAACATCCCACACTTACGAATGCTCCACTTGCGGGTTTCACATGCCACCAACTCCACATTCACAGGCAACTTCAGCGCCACAGCCGTTTTCAGATAGCCCTCAATGCAAAGGCTCTAGACGCAAATATTGGTGTGAGAGCTAATTCAATCAAGGAAACACTGCATGTTGGTGAAGGGCATATTGAAGAAGGATCAGCCGAGTGGTTCTTGTGGGAGAACAACTCCATTTGGCTCACTAACTTCACACACCATCAGGCTTCCAAGCAGCTCTCAAGGAAGCTCAGTTTTCGCACTCTATGCTTAGTGCCCGTTTAGTGCATTATCTGGGAATGAAGCTGGTAGAGCATCCCACACAAACGAATGCTCCACATGCGGGTTTCACATGCCACCAACTCCACATTCTCAGGCAACTTCAGCGCCACAGCCGTTTTCAGATAGCCCTCAATGCAAAGGCTCTAGACGCAAATATTGGTGTGAGAGCTAATTCAATCAAGGAAACACTGCATGTTGGTGAAGGGCATATTGAAGAAGGATCAGCCGAGTGGTTCTTGTGGGAGAACAACTCCATTTGGCTCACTAACTTCACACACCATCAGGCTTCCAAGCAGCTCTCAAGGAAACTCAGTTTTCACACTCTATGCTTAGTGCCCTTTGAGTGCATTATTAGGAATGAACCTGGTAGAGCATCCAACACAAACGAATGCTCCACATGCGGGTTTCACATGCCACCAACTCCACATTCACAGGCAACTTCAGCGCCACAGCCGTTTTCAGATAGCCCTCAATGCAAAGGCTCTAGACGCAAATATTGGTGTGAGAGCTAATTCAATCAAGGAAACACTGCATGTTGGTGAAGGGCATATTGAAGAAGGATCAGCCGAGTGGTTCTTGTGGGAGAACAACTCCATTTGGCTCACTAACTTCACACACCATCAGGCTTCCAAGCAGCTCTCAAGGAAACTCAGTTTTCACACTCTATGTTTAGTGCCCTTTGAGTGCATTATCTAGGAATGAACCTGGTAGAGCATCCCACACAAACGAATGCTCCACATGCGGGTTTCACATGCCACCAACTCCACATTCACAGGCAACTTCCGCGCCACAGCCGTTTTCAGATAGCCCTCAATGCAAAGGCTCTAGACGCAAATATTGGTGTGAGAGCTAATTCCATCAAGGAAACACTGCATGCTGGTGAAGGGCATATTGAAGAAGGATCAGCCGAGTGGTTCTTGTGGGAGAACAACTCCATTTGGCTCACTAACTTCACACACCATCAGGCTTCCAAGCAGCTCTCAAGGAAACTCAGTTTTCACACTCTATGCTTAGTGCCCTTTGAGTGCATTATCTAGGAATGAACCTGGTAGAGCATCCCACACAAACGAATGCTCCACATGCGGGTTTCACATGCCACCAACTCCACATTCACAGGCAACTTCAGCGCCACAGCCGTTTTCAGATAGCCCTCAATGCAAAGGCTCTAGACGCAAATATTGGTGTGAGAGCTAATTCAATCAAGGAAACACTGCATGTTGGTGAAGGGCATATTGAAGAAGGATCAGCCGAGTGGTTCTGGTGGGAGAACAACTCCATTTGGCTCACTAACTTCACACACCATCAGGCTTCCAAGCAGCTCTCAAGGAAACTCAGTTTTTACACTCTATGCTTAAGGCTCTTTGAGTACATTATCTAGGAATGAACCTGGTAGAGCATCCCACACTTACGAATGCTCCACTTGCGGGTTTCACATGCCACCAACTCCACATTCACAGGCAACTTCAGCGCCACAGCCGTTTTCAGATAGCCCTCAATGCAAAGGCTCTAGACGCAAATATTGGTGTGAGAGCTAATTCAATCAAGGAAACACTGCATGTTGGTGAAGGGCATATTGAAGAAGGATCAGCCGAGTGGTTCTTGTGGGAGAACAACTCCATTTGGCTCACTAACTTCACACACCATCAGGCCTCCAAGCAGCTCTCAAGGAAACTCAGTTTTTACACTCTATGCTTAATGCCCTTTGAGTACATTATCTAGGAATTAACATGGTAGAACATCCCACACAAACGAATGCTCCACATGCGGGTTTCACATGCCACCAACTCCACATTCACAGGCAACTTCAGCGCCACAGCCGTTTTCAGATAGCCCTCAATGCAAAGGCTCTAGACGCAAATATTGGTGTGAGAGCTAATTCAATCAAGGAAACACTGCATGTTGGTGAAGGGCATATTGAAGAAGGATCAGCCGAGTGGTTCTTGTGGGAGAACAACTCCATTTGGCTCACTAACTTCACACACCATCAGGCTTCCAAGCAGCTCTCAAGGAAACTCAGTTTTCACACTCTATGCTTAGTACCCGTTTAGTGCATTATCTGGGAATGAACCTGGTAGAGCATCCCACACAAACGAATGCTCCACATGCGGGTTTCACATGCCACCAACTCCACATTCACAGGCAACTTCAGCGCCACAGCCGTTTTCAGATAGCCCTCAATGCAAAGGCTCTAGACGCAAATATTGGTGTGAGAGCTAATTCAATCAAGGAAACACTGCATGTTGGTGTAGGGCATATTGAAGAAGGATCAGCCGAGTGGTTCTTGTGGGAGAACAACTCCATTTGGCTCACTAACTTCACACACCATCAGGCTTCCAAGCAGCTCTCAAGGAAACTCAGTTTTTACACTCTATGCTTAATGCCCTTTGATTACATTATCTAGGAATGAACATGGTAGAACATCCCACACTTACGAATGCTCCACTTGCGGGTTTCACATGCCACCAACTCCACATTCACAGGCAACTTCAGCGCCACAGCCGTTTTCAGATAGCCCTCAATGCAAAGGCTCTAGACGCAAATATTGGTGTGAGAGCTAATTCAATCAAGGAAACACTGCATGTTGGTGAAGGGCATATTGAAGAAGGATCAGCCGAGTGGTTCTTGTGGGAGAACAACTCCATTTGGCTCACTAACTTCACACACCATCAGGCTTCCAAGCAGCTCTCAAGGAAGCTCAGTTTTCACACTCTATGCTTAGTGCCCGTTTAGTGCATTATCTGGGAATGAAGCTGGTAGAGCATCCCACACAAACGAATGCTCCACATGCGGGTTTCACATGCCACCAACTCCACATTCTCAGGCAACTTCAGCGCCACAGCCGTTTTCAGATAGAACTCAATGCAAAGGCTCTAGACGCAAATATTGGTGTGAGAGCTAATTCAATCAAGGAAACACTGCATGTTGGTGAAGGGCATATTGAAGAAGGATCAGCCGAGTGGTTCTTGTGGGAGAACAACTCCATTTGGCTCACTAACTTCACACACCATCAGGCTTCCAAGCAGCTCTCAAGGAAACTCAGTTTTCACACTCTATGCTTAGTGCCCGTTTAGTGCATTATCTGGGAATGAATCTGGTAGAGCATCCCACACAAACGAATGCTCCACATGCGGGTTTCACATGCCACCAACTCCACATTCTCAGGCAACTTCAGCGCCACAGCCGTTTTCAGATAGCCCTCAATGCAAAGGCTCTAGACGCAAATATTGGTGTGAGAGCTAATTCAATCAAGGAAACACTGCATGTTGGTGAAGGGCATATTGAAGAAGGATCAGCCGAGTGGTTCTTGTGGGAGAACAACTCCATTTGGCTCACTAACTTCACACACCATCAGGCTTCCAAGCAGCTCTCAAGGAAACTCAGTTTTTACACTCTATGCTTAATGCCCTTTGATTACATTATCTAGGAATGAACATGGTAGAACATCCCACACTTACGAATGCTCCACTTGCGGGTTTCACATGCCACCAACTCCACATTCACAGGCAACTTCAGCGCCACAGCCGTTTTCAGATAGCACTCAATGCAAAGGCTCTAGACGCAAATATTGGTGTGAGAGCTAATTCAATCAAGGAAACACTGCATGTTGGTGAAGGGCATATTGAAGAAGGATCAGCCGAGTGGTTCTTGTGGGAGAACAACTCCATTTGGCTCACTAACTTCACACACCATCAGGCTTCCAAGCAGCTCTCAAGGAAACTCAGTTTTCACACTCTATGTTTAGTGCCCTTTGAGTGCATTATCTAGGAATGAACCTGGTGAGCATCACACACAAACGAATGCTCCACATGCGGGTTTCACATGCCACCAACTCCACATTCACAGGCAACTTCAGCGCCACAGCCGTTTTCAGATAGCCCTCAATGCAAAGGCTCTAGACGCAAATATTGGTGTGAGAGCTAATTCAATCAAGGAAACACTGCATGTTGGTGAAGGGCATATTGAAGAAGGATCAGCCGAGTGGTTCTTGTGGGAGAACAACTCCATTTGGCTCACTAACTTCACACACCATCAGGCTTCCAAGCAGCTCTCAAGGAAGCTCAGTTTTCACACTCTATGCTTAGTGCCCGTTTAGTGCATTATCTGGGAATGAAGCTGGTAGAGCATCCCACACAAACGAATGCTCCACATGCGGGTTTCACATGCCACCAACTCCACATTCACAGGCAACTTCAGCGCCACAGCCGTTTTCAGATAGCCCTCAATGCAAAGGCTCTAGACGCAAATATTGGTGTGAGAGCTAATTCAATCAAGGAAACACTGCATGTTGGTGAAGGGCATATTGAAGAAGGATCAGCCGAGTGGTTCTTGTGGGAGAACAACTCCATTTGGCTCACTAACTTCACACACCATCAGGCTTCCAAGCAGCTCTCAAGGAAACTCAGTTTTCACACTCTATGCTTAGTGCCCTTTGAGTGCATTATTAGGAATGAACCTGGTAGAGCATCCCACACAAACGAATGCTCCACGTGCGGGTTTCACATGCCACCAACTCCACATTCACAGGCAACTTCAGCGCCACAGCCGTTTTCAGATAGCCCTCAATGCAAAGGCTCTAGACGCAAATATTGGTGTGAGAGCTAATTCAATCAAGGAAACACTGCATGTTGGTGAAGGGCATATTGAAGAAGGATCAGCCGAGTGGTTCTTGTGGGAGAACAACTCCATTTGGCTCACTAACTTCACACACCATCAGGCTTCCAAGCAGCTCTCAAGGAAACTCAGTTTTCACACTCTATGCTTAGTGCCCTTTGAGTGCATTATCTAGGAATGAACCTGGTAGAGCATCCCACACAAACGAATGCTCCACATGCGGGTTTCACATGCCACCAACTCCACATTCACAGGCAACTTCAGCGCCACAGCCGTTTTCAGATAGCCCTCAATGCAAAGGCTCTAGAAGCAAATATTGGTGTGAGAGCTAATTCAATCAAGGAAACACTGCATGTTGGTGAAGGGCATATTGAAGAAGGATCAGCCGAGTGGTTCTTGTGGGAGAACAACTCCATTTGGCTCACTAACTTCACACACCATCAGGCTTCCAAGCAGCTCTCAAGGAAGCTCAGTTTTCACACTCTATGCTTAGTGCCCGTTTAGTGCATTATCTGGGAATGAAGCTGGTAGAGCATCCCACACAAACGAATGCTCCACATGCGGGTTTCACATGCCACCAACTCCACATTCACAGGCAACTTCAGCGCCACAGCCGTTTTCAGATAGCCCTCAATGCAAAGGCTCTAGACGCAAATATTGGTGTGAGAGCTAATTCAATCAAGGAAACACTGCATGTTGGTGAAGGGCATATTGAAGAAGGATCAGCCGAGTGGTTCTTGTGGGAGAACAACTCCATTTGGCTCACTAACTTCACACACCATCAGGCTTCCAAGCAGCTCTCAAGGAAACTCAGTTTTCACACTCTATGCTTAGTGCCCTTTGAGTGCATTATTAGGAATGAACCTGGTAGAGCATCCCACACAAACGAATGCTCCACGTGCGGGTTTCACATGCCACCAACTCCACATTCACAGGCAACTTCAGCGCCACAGCCGTTTTCAGATAGCCCTCAATGCAAAGGCTCTAGACGCAAATATTGGTGTGAGAGCTAATTCAATCAAGGAAACACTGCATGTTGGTGAAGGGCATATTGAAGAAGGATCAGCCGAGTGGTTCTTGTGGGAGAACAACTCCATTTGGCTCACTAACTTCACACACCATCAGGCTTCCAAGCAGCTCTCAAGGAAACTCAGTTTTCACACTCTATGCTTAGTGCCCTTTGAGTGCATTATCTAGGAATGAACCTGGTAGAGCATCCCACACAAACGAATGCTCCACATGCGGGTTTCACATGCCACCAACTCCACATTCACAGGCAACTTCAGCGCCACAGCCGTTTTCAGATAGCCCTCAATGCAAAGGCTCTAGACGCAAATATTGGTGTGAGAGCTAATTCAATCAAGGAAACACTGCATGTTGGTGAAGGGCATATTGAAGAAGGATCAGCCGAGTGGTTCTTGTGGGAGAACAACTCCATTTGGCTCACTAACTTCACACACCATCAGGCTTCCAAGCAGCTCTCAAGGAAACTCAGTTTTTACACTCTATTCTTAATGCCCTTTGAGTACATTATCTAGGAATGAACCTGGTAGAGCATCCCACACTTACGAATGCTCCACTTGCGGGTTTCACATGCCACCAACTCCACATTCACAGGCAACTTCAGCGCCACAGCCGTTTTCAGATAGCCCTCAATGCAAAGGCTCTAGACGCAAATATTGGTGTGAGAGCTAATTCAATCAAGGAAACACTGCATGTTGGTGAAGGGCATATTGAAGAAGGATCAGCCGAGTGGTTCTTGTGGGAGAACAACTCCATTTGGCTCACTAACTTCACACACCATCAGGCTTCCAAGCAGCTCTCAAGGAAACTCAGTTTTCACACTCTATGCTTAGTACCCGTTTAGTGCATTATCTGGGAATGAACCTGGTAGAGCATCCCACACAAACGAATGCTCCACTTGCGGGTTTCACATGCCACCAACTCCACATTCACAGGCAACTTCAGCGCCACAGCCGTTTTCAGATAGCCCTCAATGCAAAGGCTCTAGACGCAAATATTGGTGTGAGAGCTAATTCAATCAAGGAAACACTGCATGTTGGTGAAGGGCATATTGAAGAAGGATCAGCCGAGTGGTTCTTGTGGGAGAACAACTCCATTTGGCTCACTAACTTCACACACCATCAGGCTTCCAAGCAGCTCTCAAGGAAACTCAGTTTTCACACTCTATGCTTAGTACCCGTTTAGTGCATTATCTGGGAATGAACCTGGTAGAGCATCCCACACAAACGAATGCTCCACATGCGGGTTTCACATGCCACCAACTCCACATTCACAGGCAACTTCAGCGCCACAGCCGTTTTCAGATAGCCCTCAATGCAAAGGCTCTAGACGCAAATATTGGTGTGAGAGCTAATTCCATCAAGGAAACACTGCATGTTGGTGTAGGGCATATTGAAGAAGGATCAGCCGAGTGGTTCTTGTGGGAGAACAACTCCATTTGGCTCACTAACTTCACACACCATCAGGCTTCCAAGCAGCTCTCAAGGAAACTCAGTTTTTACACTCTATGCTTAATGCCCTTTGATTACATTATCTAGGAATGAACATGGTAGAACATCCCACACTTACGAATGCTCCACTTGCGGGTTTCACATGCCACCAACTCCACATTCACAGGCAACTTCAGCGCCACAGCCGTTTTCAGATAGCCCTCAATGCAAAGGCTCTAGACGCAAATATTGGTGTGAGAGCTAATTCAATCAAGGAAACACTGCATGTTGGTGAAGGGCATATTGAAGAAGGATCAGCCGAGTGGTTCTTGTGGGAGAACAACTCCATTTGGCTCACTAACTTCACACACCATCAGGCTTCCAAGCAGCTCTCAAGGAAGCTCAGTTTTCGCACTCTATGCTAAGTGCCCGTTTAGTGCATTATCTGGGAATGAAGCTGGTAGAGCATCCCACACAAACGAATGCTCCACATGCGGGTTTCACATGCCACCAACTCCACATTCTCAGGCAACTTCAGCGCCACAGCCATTTTCAGATAGCCCTCAATGCAAAGGCTCTAGACGCAAATATTGGTGTGAGAGCTAATTCAATCAAGGAAACACTGCATGTTGGTGAAGGGCATATTGAAGAAGGATCAGCCGAGTGGTTCTTGTGGGAGAACAACTCCATTTGGCTCACTAACTTCACACACCATCAGGCTTCCAAGCAGCTCTCAAGGAAACTCAGTTTTCACACTCTATGCTTAGTGCCCTTTGAGTGCATTATTAGGAATGAACCTGGTAGAGCATCCAACACAAACGAATGCTCCACATGCGGGTTTCACATGCCACCAACTCCACATTCACAGGCAACTTCAGCGCCACAGCCGTTTTCAGATAGCCCTCAATGCAAAGGCTCTAGACGCAAATATTGGTGTGAGAGCTAATTCAATCAAGGAAACACTGCATGTTGGTGAAGGGCATATTGAAGAAGGATCAGCCGAGTGGTTCTGGTGGGAGAACAACTCCATTTGGCTCACTAACTTCACACACCATCAGGCTTCCAAGCAGCTCTCAAGGAAACTCAGTTTTCACACTCTATGTTTAGTGCCCTTTGAGTGCATTATCTAGGAATGAACCTGGTAGAGCATCCCACACAAACGAATGCTCCACATGCGGGTTTCACATGCCACCAACTCCACATTCACAGGCAACTTCCGCGCCACAGCCGTTTTCAGATAGCCCTCAATGCAAAGGCTCTAGACGCAAATATTGGTGTGAGAGCTAATTCCATCAAGGAAACACTGCATGCTGGTGAAGGGCATATTGAAGAAGGATCAGCCGAGTGGTTCTTGTGGGAGAACAACTCCATTTGGCTCACTAACTTCACACACCATCAGGCTTCCAAGCAGCTCTCAAGGAAACTCAGTTTTCACACTCTATGCTTAGTGCCCTTTGAGTGCATTATCTAGGAATGAACCTGGTAGAGCATCCCACACAAACGAATGCTCCACATGCGGGTTTCACATGCCACCAACTCCACATTCACAGGCAACTTCAGCGCCACAGCCGTTTTCAGATAGCCCTCAATGCAAAGGCTCTAGACGCAAATATTGGTGTGAGAGCTAATTCAATCAAGGAAACACTGCATGTTGGTGAAGGGCATATTGAAGAAGGATCAGCCGAGTGGTTCTTGTGGGAGAACAACTCCATTTGGCTCACTAACTTCACACACCATCAGGCTTCCAAGCAGCTCTCAAGGAAACTCAGTTTTTACACTCTATGCTTAAGGCTCTTTGAGTACATTATCTAGGAATGAACCTGGTAGAGCATCCCACACTTACGAATGCTCCACTTGCGGGTTTCACATGCCACCAACTCCACATTCACAGGCAACTTCAGCGCCACAGCCGTTTTCAGATAGCCCTCAATGCAAAGGCTCTAGACGCAAATATTGGTGTGAGAGCTAATTCAATCAAGGAAACACTGCATGTTGGTGAAGGGCATATTGAAGAAGGATCAGCCGAGTGGTTCTTGTGGGAGAACAACTCCATTTGGCTCACTAACTTCACACACCATCAGGCCTCCAAGCAGCTCTCAAGGAAACTCAGTTTTTACACTCTATGCTTAATGCCCTTTGAGTACATTATCTAGGAATTAACATGGTAGAACATCCCACACTTACGAATGCTCCACTTGCGGGTTTCACATGCCACCAACTCCACATTCACAGGCAACTTCAGCGCCACAGCCGTTTTCAGATAGCCCTCAATGCAAAGGCTCTAGACGCAAATATTGGTGTGAGAGCTAATTCAATCAAGGAAACACTGCATGTTGGTGAAGGGCATATTGAAGAAGGATCAGCCGAGTGGTTCTTGTGGGAGAACAACTCCATTTGGCTCACTAACTTCACACACCATCAGGCCTCCAAGCAGCTCTCAAGGAAACTCAGTTTTTACACTCTATGCTTAATGCCCTTTGAGTACATTATCTAGGAATTAACATGGTAGAACATCCCACACTTACGAATGCTCCACTTGCGGGTTTCACATGCCACCAACTCCACATTCACAGGCAACTTCAGCGCCACAGCCGTTTTCAGCTAGCCCTCAATGCAAAGGCTCTAGACGCAAATATTGGTGTGAGAGCTAATTCAATCAAGGAAACACTGCATGTTGGTGAAGGGCATATTGAAGAAGGATCAGCCGAGTGGTTCTTGTGGGAGAACAACTCCATTTGGCTCACTAACTTCACACACCATCAGGCTTCCAAGCAGCTCTCAAGGAAACTCAGTTTTCACACTCTATGCTTAGTACCCGTTTAGTGCATTATCTGGGAATGAACCTGGTAGAGCATCCCACACAAACGAATGCTCCACATGCGGGTTTCACATGCCACCAACTCCACATTCACAGGCAACTTCAGCGCCACAGCCGTTTTCAGATAGCCCTCAATGCAAAGGCTCTAGACGCAAATATTGGTGTGAGAGCTAATTCAATCAAGGAAACACTGCATGTTGGTGTAGGGCATATTGAAGAAGGATCAGCCGAGTGGTTCTTGTGGGAGAACAACTCCATTTGGCTCACTAACTTCACACACCATCAGGCTTCCAAGCAGCTCTCAAGGAAACTCAGTTTTTACACTCTATGCTTAATGCCCTTTGATTACATTATCTAGGAATGAACATGGTAGAACATCCCACACTTACGAATGCTCCACTTGCGGGTTTCACATGCCACCAACTCCACATTCACAGGCAACTTCAGCGCCACAGCCGTTTTCAGATAGCCCTCAATGCAAAGGCTCTAGACGCAAATATTGGTGTGAGAGCTAATTCAATCAAGGAAACACTGCATGTTGGTGAAGGGCATATTGAAGAAGGATCAGCCGAGTGGTTCTTGTGGGAGAACAACTCCATTTGGCTCACTAACTTCACACACCATCAGGCTTCCAAGCAGCTCTCAAGGAAGCTCAGTTTTCACACTCTATGCTTAGTGCCCGTTTAGTGCATTATCTGGGAATGAAGCTGGTAGAGCATCCCACACAAACGAATGCTCCACATGCGGGTTTCACATGCCACCAACTCCACATTCTCAGGCAACTTCAGCGCCACAGCCGTTTTCAGATAGCCCTCAATGCAAAGGCTCTAGACGCAAATATTGGTGTGAGAGCTAATTCAATCAAGGAAACACTGCATGTTGGTGAAGGGCATATTGAAGAAGGATCAGCCGAGTGGTTCTTGTGGGAGAACAACTCCATTTGGCTCACTAACGTCACACACCATCAGGCTTCCAAGCAGCTCTCAAGGAAACTCAGTTTTCACACTCTATGCTTAGTGCCCTTTGAGTGCATTATCTAGGAATGAACCTGGTAGAGCATCCCACACAAACGAATGCTCCACATGCGGGTTTCACATGCCACCAACTCCACATTCACAGGCAACTTCAGCGCCACAGCCGTTTTCAG